>NC_069125.1:38916307-39181307 GCF_026914265.1 Mya arenaria
GTGATTCAAAAATGCCGTCAAGGCTCAAAAAGAAGTCTGGATGGCATTTTAAAAGGTCTTCCCGGGGACATCCTAGGTAAGGCCCATTCCTTGTTATTTTCGGCACTAGACCATAACCATCGAATTTACTCAGCACTCTGAGGCCTAGGTCTAAACACTGCCCGTCTTCCCACATAGTTCTCCCGCTATCAAAGGTCCAGGGGTATGCCGGGGAAATGGGCTGTGTTTTTACTTTCCAGGTGGCCTCGCAGGGCCGGGTGACCGCGGTGGTTTTGTCTTTGCGCCAAATCTAGCGGAGATTGGGCCTTATATAGTGTCTGGGGTGCGGTGACATTTGGCCGGGGTTTTACCATCAGTTCGTCCACGCAGGGCGGGGATTTTACCCGGGGTTAGCTGGGCCGAAAGTCACTTGCTAGATAGTTAAAAAAAGGCGATGCTTTGTTGTGTTTCATAAAAAAACTCAGTGAAATAAGAGAAAAGTATTGGCTAAAAATAATTTTTACTTTTGTGTTTTAACTTAACAATGCAGTGTTAAATATTGTGGAGAACTTTATAGTTGATAAATGTATTTTACATTGGTATGAATCAGTCGACTTGTGGCATTTGAACACAATTAATAGCCAAATATTAAATATAGTTCCCTATACGCTGTGGCTAGGTTTCAATTTGCTGGTGCATAACATGTTTAATTGTTTTGTTAAGAAACTGTATTAAATACTCCATATTTGGAAAGATTTCTCTGTTTACAGCATAAAATTTAAATGGTACAAATTTGTGTTGGTACATCTTCTCCTGTTACCATTTAATTTCATATGATTTGTTATGTTTAGATCTATAATAACAACTACTGTATTTTCAGAAATTATCTATTCCAATTTAATGATATTTTTTATATTTTTATTATAATTTCCTTA
This sequence comes from Mya arenaria, assembly GCF_026914265.1. Classification (NCBI taxonomy): domain Eukaryota; kingdom Metazoa; phylum Mollusca; class Bivalvia; order Myida; family Myidae; genus Mya; species Mya arenaria. The sequence continues at coordinate 38,917,222 of NC_069125.1, forward strand.
CAGAAGGTCCAATAGGTGGAAGAATATATTTTGAGGAACATTCCAGCCCTTTACTTCCCATTCGGTGTGATGGTGTGCCGTTCCAGTTTGTTGGTCGCCAGATACGCGAGTGTTGGAAAGGTCCAGATAGACACCGATCAGACAAATTAAAGTCTAGGAGAAAATTACCAAACGTTAGTAAATTTTGCCTTGATTTTGAATATGACACTATTGATATTCATGCACTGAACACTAAGCTAATATTGAATGAAAAGAACCAGGATCTGCCTATATCCATATATGGGTAGTTCAACAAATTGGGTAGTAAAACAAATATCTCATTATGTCATTGCTTTATTAAAGACTTTTAAAAATGCAAGGGTATCAGTTCTTTCTATATTATTAGAAAACCGCATGAAGTAAATTTCTGACAATACTCTTTTAATAAATAATCTGTACCCAGTGCAACAATGTGTAAGTTTTCAGTAAAATGTTAACCTGAACAAATTTTATATAATTTAACAGTTTAAGACAATGGATTTTTCATTTTAAATCATTCATACTTCTCAGGCCTCACAGATCTAGCCCATTGTCATCCATTACAGCAATTTTTTGTCAACCATCTATGGTCATAAATGTTGACCATCTATAAAAGGTATAAATTAATGAATAATATACTTCAGCCTGAACATGGGTATTCTGATAAGAGCAGGAAGCTTGTTTACAGCACCAAGAAAATGGATTGTAGGGCCTCCATCACCGATTACCGGATGTCCGTTCTAAAACTTATATTAATCATGTCCAGAGTCAATATAGTGGTAACAGTGACGAGTGCGAACACATCTTTATCATCACCGATTACCGGATGTCCGTTCTAAAACTTATATTAATCATGTCCAGAGTCAATATAGTGGTAACAGTGACGTATGCGAACACATCTATACCATCACCGATTACCGGATGTCCGTTCTAAAACTTGTATAAATCATGTCCAGAGTCAATATAGTGGTAACAGTGAGGAGTGCGAACACATCTATATCATCACCGATTACCGGATGTCCGTTCTGAAACTTATATTAATCATGCCCAGAGTCAATATAGTGGTAACAGTGACGTATGTGAACACGCCTAGACCATCGACGATTACCGGATGTCCGTTCTGAAACTTATATTAATCATACCCTGAGTCAATATAGTGGTAACAGTGACGAGTGTGAACACGCCTAGACCATCGACGATTACCGGATGTCCGTTCTAAAACTTCATATAATCATGTCCAGAGTCAATAAAGTGGTAACAGTGACGAGTGCGAACACGTCTATTTTATCACCGATTACCGGATGTCCGTTTTAAAACTTGTATTAATCATGTCCAGAGTCAATATAGTGTTAACAGTGACTAGTGCGAACACATCTATATCATCACCAATTACCGGATGTCCGTTCTAAAACTTATATTCATAATAATGTCCAGAGTCAATACAGTGGTAACAGTGACGTGTGCGAACACATCTATATCATCACCAATTACCGGATATCCGTTCTAAGACTTATATCAATCATGTCCAGAGTCAATATAGTGGTAACAGTGACGAGTGTGAACACGTCCGTAGACCATCACCGATTACCGGATGTCCGTTCTAAGCTTTAATATAATCATGTCCACAGTCAATATAGTGGTAACAGTGACGAGTGCGAACACGTCTTTATCATCACCGATTACCAGATGTCCGTTCTAAAACTTATATTAATCATGTCCAGAGTCAATATAGTGGTAACAGTGACGAGAGCGAACACGTCTTTATCATCACCGATTACCAGATGTCCGTTCTAAAACTTATATTAATCATGTCCAGAGTCAATATAGTGGTAACAGTGACGAGTGCGAACACGTCTGTATCATCACCGATTACCGGATGCCCGTTCTAAAACTTATATTTACTATGTCCAGAGTCAATATATTGCTTAAAGTAATGAATGCGAACACATCTAAATTATCACCGATTATCGTGCTTCAGGTGTTTGAAACCTGTTATACTCATTCACATTTTTTACACAAAAGTCAACATGTTTCCATTCAGTTTTAACAAATACTTTGAGCAATGTTATATATAATGGTACACTGTATTTGTAATCTTGTGGCTTATTAAACGAACGACGAGATATTCCAAAATTTTGTGTTATTAATTTTTAACTTAATACCGAAAGGAATGTTTTAATGTTAAAAACGTGTATAATCATGTGTTTTTTCTAACGAAGGACAACTGCTTATGACATGTTTCACATATTTAGTAGTTCGTAACCACGCTCAGACGCTTGCAACACCGAAAGCGCTTTCGCGTAAAATTGAATATTCATAAGGCCCGCCTTATCACCGGTTACCGTCTTCCCTTTAGCACTAACCATGTCAGGGCCTCAAATATCAAGGGAAGGCACTATCATGAAATATAGAATTGCTTGATTATAATTTTAAATAAATAAATTAATAGATCTAAACAAAATGATATAAATGCTTGCAAAAGATACATTTAACATGTATCACATTTATTTGTTTACAACTGTTTGTGATTTAATGATTATTTCATCGTGTTAAAAGTTTGTGACATTCGAATTTTAATAACATAAACCGGTTAAACCATTCTACAATCAAGTGGCACATGAATCATGACAGAAGTTGGCAAGCGCTGGAAGAAAAAATCGCTTTACTGGATAATATTTGAAGCTGCGACACGTAGCATGTATTTGCAAAGGTATGAACTTATGTCATGGACAATTGACTATGGTAAATTATCATGACATCTTTTCATTATTCAAGGATTTGTCATATTCACACTCCACATGGAAACAAAATGGAGGTAGGAATTCCATTTTCTATTTTTAGAACATGTCGAGTTCATTTGTGTATCTTTTTAGCAGACGGAAATATTATAATAAGCATTTGATAGTGTAGAAATATATCTGTAAATAAACATGATACTTAATGAATTAAGTAGTACTTGATGATTAAATCTATAAATAAACAATGAATTAAGAAGTCTTATACCCTTCTCTGCTGCAATTGTGGTTTCTAGCCCACCAGGAATCCCACTGAAGCCTGGGTCTGCCTTATTGATGTTAATAAGGCGGAGCACCTCCTCGGGCGGTTTTTCAGATGGTGGTCCACCCCCTGTTCCCTTCAAATGCTTTCTTTGTTGCATTTCTGTTGACTTTGCAACCCAGTTCAAGTTGTGAAATTTGTTTCTCACATCTTTTCCTGTTCTTATCCCAACTCCAGCAAGTGAAACAGCACTTCCAATACAATCCCACATCTTTTGTTTCGCATCTTGTGATACCTTTGCGTTATTTAATTTGTCCTTTACTTTTTCATATTCAGTTATGAGAATTTCCCTCTCATATGCACTAAAGTTGCAACCTCTTTTCTTATTTTTTTCTGACAATGACAAAGTGTTGTCTGCTTGGGCAGCCATTATGTTTTTTTCAATGCATTGTGGGTAATACTTGATGCATTTAAATGCATTGTGGGAAAAAGCAAATGCTTTATGGGTCAACCCCATTATACATTTGTCGCTTAAAATTTAGCGATATCGCTAAATTTCCTAGCGATATCGTTAAATAGTTTAACGATTATTAGTTAGCGATAGCGATAACAATAGTCTGAACAATCAGAATTTTAGCAATTTGTTAGCAAGCGATACGTTAAAAATGTAGCGATTGTTAATTTGACGAATCGCTAACTTCTAGCGACTTTCTGAACAATCGGGCCAATGTCAGGAAACCAGTGCTGACAAAATATCAGATCGTCGTTTTTCATATTAACGTTCGGAAATTAATCTTTTACGGCTTAGGGCGTTACTAACGCTTAAAGAAAAATGACTTTTTCGGCATTTTCCCAAACAATTGAGATCTGTTCCATTTTAAGTTACCTTATATGACTGAATTGAATGCATTGACGCCAAAATCAGCTGATTCTGAGACAAAAAAATAAAATCAAAATCAAAACTGTCAATCTGTTCGAGAGCAGCTTGAAAGCGGTTCATATATTATAAATTAATGTTTCATTTAAATGTTTTTAAAATTGGCTTATATGTGTTATGCCATTTATAACGCAAACACAGTGTAAAATAATTTCATTTGTTTATTACAGGGACACAGTAAACAAAAAAGTCATCGAATACCCTATAAACAAAACGAGTGACACATAACGTCACAAAACAGCTATGATAGACTTCACATGCACCACAATATCAATGAATGCTGGGGGTTTCGCATTGGAACGGTCAGTGAAACAGGGGTGTAGTTGGGGTTAATCCAGAGAATGAGAACTCTAAATCACACTCGGGGTTAAAACCAGAGAATAATAATTCTTAATCACACTTGGTGGTATATCCAGAGAATGAGAACTCTAATTCACACTTGCCCAACACTACTCAAAAACAAAAAAAATCCAGAGCCAATAGTATGTTTTAAAACATTCCATATTCTCTGGTCTGTAAATCCATTGACTGATGAATTAAGTCATTCAGTGTGTTGAATCTGTTTTATACGATTCCTGTTTTGTTAATTTTAATCTTTGTTTTACAAACCACAATATGATAAAGCAAAGTGTCATCTTTCCTACCGTCCCATGAAGTACTTTAATACATTTATTACATTCTAAGTTTACCTCTGTAGGTTTGAAAAAGTTGATAGTGAACACACAAGAGAAGGCAATGTATATGCATATATGTCTTCCTAACTAGTATATACTAATTTTAAGCCAAACTGGCCCCTATCTTTATGTATTATAATACGTCATATGGTGACATGTCCATCTCAATGAATTTTGATTATCTAAGCCAACACGTGCTGCGTTTGGTGCAAAATCTCTAGCAAATTTAATAAATTTTATGAAAAATATATATATATCCATGTGCATAACCCCTCGCTAAAAATATCAAATCTAATGCTCAAAAATACGATTAACAATGTTTTCCCTTTAAACTAATAACATTAAACCTTAGGTCAATCAACCGGACATTTATCAATCTGATTTTTAATCAGAACATCAGCAATTAGTCGATCAGACTAACAGTTGTTACCTACTAGCCACCAATTCATGACGTATATCAGTCAGTTAGTAATCACGCAATCAGTCAGTTGCCTGTCAGCCTCTCATTCATGCAGGCTACCAGTAAGAGTGGAACTTACATTTCTTGCACACCCGCAATTTATTAATTTTATTAATTCAGTCTAACAGTCAATTAGTATTTCACATTTTTTGTCTGCCAGCCACTCATTTATATCAGTCAGTAGGTAACGATCATTTATTGCTTACCGGTCACTCATTTATTCAGTCTATCAGTCAGTAAGCAACTAATATTTCTTGTCCACCAGCAACTCATTCATTTAGTGTATCAGTCGATAAGTTACTCACATTTCTTGCCTATCAGCAACTCATTCATAAGTTCAGCTTGTTATTCATTCAGTCAGTACGTCACACAAAACCATTGCAACAAAGAAAATGCCTATAGAAAGTTTAAAAAATGTATTTCAGAATAGTTGTTGACCAATTTCTTTTGGACAACCTGTAACTACCAGATTAATTTAATCAGGGATGGCAATAATTTGCCTTAGTGACACATCTGTTGATTAATAGATATAGCGGAACAATGGCTGGATGGATGGCCCCTTAAAATTATAGACGTGTCTTTTAAGGGCATTTATATAATGCTGACAAAATCTAGAAAGGGAGTTTTTACTACGTACAGGAAAGACGGGGAAAATGTATTAATGAACGAAACTGTGATGGACGTACATCAAAGTCTTGAACAGTTTTACTTAGAAGTCAGAATAATTGCTTTAGGTCTATAAATAATTGTTGTTTATGTTATTCAAAATGCGTTTAAGTGTGTCGAAAGACTCGGCAATTTATGCATTGATGAAAACATATCATCTCAGTTCCCAAATCCTCTAATTTATAAGTAATGTTCAACAATGGTGAAATTGACGGGTCGATTCATATCGCAGAACTGGCATTTTACGGATAGTCTACACATCACAGGAGGAAATTCAAGTTGAAGGCCATGGTAATGGATTTAAGGAAATCAAAGTGAAATTGGGCAAAACTAAAATGATAATAATTTTCATTTAAACCTTTGTCCATCAAGTTAGTGAAAGTATGATTTGTGTTTGAAAGAAAGAAATGAGAGCACAATAACATAAACTAAATCTTTCTAAACAAATTATGTTTTCCTGTATATGTTTTTTTATAAGACTTAAGTCATATTATTGCCAAAATGTTGTTGTTTAAAAAATGAATATGTATGCTTTGGCAGATTACTTTTTAATCGACATAACTAGGTATTATATTTACATATATATGACGATAAATTAGATCAGATTAATAAGTGCAAGACGCCCTTTAAATCGTTATTAATATATTGGAAGCAGCTGTTTTAAAAAACCCAAACATTTTTCACATGTAGTGTTGGCTGTTTGGATGAAACATCAACATTTCGCTGGCCTCGCATAATGGTCTGAATCTGGGCGGGTTGAGGTTTTTACCAGACTTTGTCACACATATTTGCCTCAAGATGTTTACAGTGATGACAAAATATATTATTTATATTACAAGCTTAAAGAAAGCACCTACCTGTAATTAGATCTCGAGAACAATCATTTTAAAAATGTATGAAACGGCAATGACATGAGTCTAGTGAATCTCCTTTAATTTGAATGAAACTATAGCTACTAACCCACTAAGCTAAAATTCCTTCACCTGACAGTGTCGTTCAAGAATTTTACAAACAAAATTATATGTTCCCAGATATAAAGACACGAAAGAAAAACAGTTGCAGGGTAGATATTAATGACATCTGATGTGTTATCCGAAAGCAATCGGGCCAAACTCCATGTGCGTGAAGTTAGCAGCACAGCAGCATAGCAGCAAGCTGCCAGCAGCAAGTTGATATGCTGCTGGCAGCTAGCTGCTATGCTGCTGGCAGCTAGCTGCTACATTTTTTAAATATGAATATAATGATTTATATGAACTATATACTACTTTAGTTAATCATTGTATGCTTTCCAGCTGTTTATAGGAATATAAATAGTGGTAAGAAAAAATGAGATTTTACTTTTTTAGCTTAATGTTTGGTAAACTTTTGATTACTTCGGGCCTTTTTGATAAGCGGTCCACCAACACAGTTATTTTCTTGTGAAAGAACAATTTCTCGGGCCAACGGGACCATACCAACTAAACGTAATCTTTATTTATAGTAAGGAAACTACAATGCCTAAGATTTGAATATCATTACGAGTAGGTATGATAAATGTTCAAATACCATGCGGACGGAAAGAGCTCGAAAATCGAAATTTGCTGCTGTAAAAGCCATTTTGGGGACGCACTGACCCGAAAATTCGAGTAAGGGGACCATAACGAAAAGTGCAGGGATGAACTAGGCCACGAGCCCTACAATGTGTGCTATTTCGATAGTTGGAGCTTTTGTCCTGAGTAGGCGAAAATAGAGCTCGAAAATCGAAATTTGCTGCTGTAAAAGCCATTTTGGGGACGCACTGACCCGAAAATTCGAGTAAGGGGACCATAACGAAAAGTGCAGGGATGAACTAGGCCACGAGCCCTACAATGTGTGCTATTTCGATAGTTGGAGCTTTTGTCCTGAGTAGGCGAAAATAGAGCTCGAAAATCGAAATTTGCTGCTGTAAAAGCCATTTTGGGGACGCACTGACCCGAAAATTCGAGTAAGGGGACCATAACGAAAAGTGCAGGGATGAACTAGGCCACGAGCCCTACAATGTGTGCTATTTCGATAGTTGGAGCTTTTGTCCTGAGTAGGCGAAAATAGAGCTCGAAAATCGAAATTTGCTGCTGTAAAAGCCATTTTGGGGACGCACTGACCCGAAAATTCGAGTAAGGGGACCATAACGAAAAGTGCAGGGATGAACTAGGCCACGAGCCCTACAATGTGTGCTATTTCGATAGTTGGAGCTTTTGTCCTGAGTAGGCGAAAATAGAGCTCGAAAATCGAAATTTGCTGCTGTAAAAGCCATTTTGGGGACGCACTGACCCGAAAATTCGAGTAAGGGGACCATAACGAAAAGTGCAGGGATGAACTAGGCCACGAGCCCTACAATGTGTGCTATTTCGATAGTTGGAGCTTTTGTCCTGAGTAGGCGAAAATAGAGCTCGAAAATCGAAATTTGCTGCTGTAAAAGCCATTTTGGGGACGCACTGACCCGAAAATTCGAGTAAGGGGACCATAACGAAAAGTGCAGGGATGAACTAGGCCACGAGCCCTACAATGTGTGCTATTTCGATAGTTGGAGCTTTTGTCCTGAGTAGGCGAAAATAGAACCCGAAAATTCGACTGAGGGAACTTTAGCGAAAAGTGTAATGTTGAACATTCTTCGCTTAACGCTCCTTTGGCTCATGTTCAGCTAGGCATTGTCAGGTTCATTCCAAACAATCATGGTTATTTAAAACTCATTAAAAAGTATATGTAACTGAATTCCAGGCAGGGATCTATTCTGCATGTCAATGGAGATTTATTAACGCTGGCTAGTAGACAACAGGTTTGAATCCTAGGCGCTGATTTGCAATTGAAGTGGGTCCGTCTAGCGCAGGTTCGAATTAAAATTGCCGAAAATAAAACAAACAATAGGCGAATAACACCTGCTCAACAAAAACAATAGCTTTATATATTTAGAGACAGATATTGCCAAAAATTTACATTTAATGTTTTATACTAAGAAATTTGCAATCCCCAGTTCGCATCTAACGACAAACATTCTAATGCCGAGCAAACTATTGACTAGTACCGTACATACGTATCAACGGAGGGTACACAGAGGTAACATTTTGGATGGTATAAAAGGTACGGAGTGTAAACAGTGTTTAAGTAGAGGGGGACAGAGGGGGTTTCATTAAGCAAATTCTATGTCACAGATTTGTACCAAAAAGTTTTTTTCTGTAACGAATCTCAGGACATTAATCTAATAGAATTTGTTACGCTTTGATGTCATAATTGTAAAAAAGTAGCAAAATGTAAAAAAAAAAAGATTGTGTCCGAGACTGGGTTCGAACCCGCGTCGCCAAAATTGAAATTCGGCGTCTTCCTTACTGAGCTACCATAACTATGGGAGACATAATTAAATTATAAAGCTATGTCGGTAGTATCACGTGATAACACCGACTAGCCAATCACACATAAGGAATGAATTCTACCTGGTAGACATACCCAGTAATCTTTTTTTAATGGTAAAATACAATATAACTGCTAAACTTAAATAAATTGTAAACTATGTGGTACTTTAATTAGTAAGTTTCAATGTATTGTACACATTTGCAACAAAGTATACGCTGACCTATTTAAACAACATATTAGACATTGAAACACTGATTTTAAATCCTCATCATCCTGTCATTGGAATGTTAAGATAACAGTGACATTGCTTGTTAAGAAATACTGCAGATCACAAGTGTTTCCATTAAACTTATAGAGCAGTAAAGATTCTGAAGTTCTGAACTATTGGCTCAGTATCTTGTACAAAATAAATGGCTGTGTACGGCTGTGTCATGTCAAGTAATTTATTTCTCTACATTTATTTCCGTACATACTAAAGCCTTTTAACGATGTAGTACATGAAAATGATCGACTTCTTTCATTTCAATTATTAAATTTATATATAAATATATAAAGATTAATGAAAAGTGAAACATTTCCTCTCTTGATCTGTGGTTATAGTGTAGCCCTTTGTTGAGTCATTTTAGTTGCTATTAGCAGCCACCCGCTGTGATTTAATTTCTGCTCCCATTATCTGGAGTTCCTTTGATGATGCTTAATTAATATACTATAAACTGTCAGCAGCGGGTGTTTCTTATGTAATCAACTTAGATCTGACCTATTTATAACTTTTCCCAGCAGGGGTCGTTCAGTGCGTTTGTTTGATCAAAAATTTGATGGTCAGTAACACTTACTGGCAATGACATCATACCATTTATAACTTGAGAAACAGGTACTGTAATTTAAAATTAAAGATTTATAAAGCAAAGCGACTCATTTAATATTTTATTTAAATTGTTGTACTGTTACAATAATTTATTTGTGTTAAGAACTATAAGGCAAAACAAAGATTTGGTTAGGGTTAAAGCAAGCATTTTTTATAAGGCTTGATTTAAGAATATTGATATAAGAACGTTATTTTCCATTGGCGAATAGCGTTAAAGAATTCCTGTATAAAACGTAAAAATGTTTAAACTACATATTAAAAAAGATGCACTCTTATTCTCAAAGAATATGTACCACAAGTATTAATACAATATTTTTTAAACCAATCGGTAGGGTCGCGCCTATATGTAGGTAGGGTTTGTAAGATTTGATTGAGGTTTTTTTCTGTGTCATTCTTTCTCTTCAACATTTAAAATATGAAAAAAGCAAACAGTTGCTTTCAATAATAATAAAAAGTAAATGTTGTGCTTAGTTTGTTATTTATAGGGTGGAGGGGACAGAGCCTTGAATCCAAATTTCGAAATTATATTTGCAACTTTTAAGTGTCCAAAAAAACAACTTTCTGAAATCCTTAAAAGATGCAGAGATCAGCTTCGTTTCAAAATTAAATTTGAACTCACTGGCAGTATAAAATGACCAGATTATATATAAAAATGTGCTTTCTATAAGCCATACATTATAAGTTTAGAACCCATCATGTTAACCTTTCTCGATCACCAGAATGTTGATGATATGTGACTATACTCTGGTTCAATCGCCAAGATTCGGAGAGCAAACAGAGACAATTTCAGCCAATCAGAGGCGTTTCACTGTATTCTATTAATAGATTATTTTGCAGTCGGTAAACCTTGGCGATTGCCTATAGCCAATGAAAAAGAGCCTAACATAACACAAATAAAATTAGAACACCTGAAAGCAAGCGTGGCATGAGACGGCTTATCATACTTCATGAATGATGCTTCACAACATGTGTACCGCATTTTGTACTAACACTGCGGAAAAAGGTTGAATTTACGGGAAAGAACGGTCCCGTACATGGGTAGGTACAAAAGAGTGGCCGGACCGGACCAAATGCGGACCAACTGAAATCTCCGAACTGTTACGAAAATCGTTCGGAAGTTTACCTAATTTCCCGACCAAATTAAAATACACATTGCTATGTTTCATAGATATTCTATTATGTCAGGTTAAAATAATAATAATAATAATAATAATAATAATAATAATAATAATAATAATAATAATAATAATAATAATAATAATATTATTATTATTATTAATAATAATAATAAATAATAACAATAATAATAATAATAATAATAATAATAATAATAATAATAATAATAATGATAATAATAATAATAATAATAATAATAATAATAATAATAATAATAACAATATTAATAATAATAATAATAATAATAATAATAATAATAATAATAATAACCTACCTACCTACCTACCTACCTACCTACCTACCTACCTACCTACCTACCTACCCACCTACCCACCTACCCACCTACCCACCCACCCACCCACCCACCCACCCACCCACCCACCCACCCACCCACCCAATAATAAATGTTAAAATTGTCAAACATGTAAGAGTGCAACTTGAAAGATAGGGCATCTTTATTGCAACTCACTCATACCAATGGGTAGGTTAGGGTCAACCGCTATCAATGAAAATAAAGTTAGTAATGGGCAACAAATTATGAGAAAAGTAAGCTTACAATTAGAGCCGTTTTAAATACATTTAGGAATAAAAAAATCTGGTTTGCTGCTTCTTAAATTGGACGGAAGGACGGACGGACGCACGGACGGAATGACGGGCGGGCGGGCGGTCAGACGGGCGGGCGGTCTTGAGGATGGACGGACGACCAGACATGTTTTTGTCGTAAACATGTTATTTAACGGTTTCTTGCCAAAAAATAAAAAATATAAACACACATATAAATATTCAATATGATCACAACGATTCATGGCCTATATACAAATAAAAGACAATAGTATAAGTAAGTTAAATTAAAGAACAAAAAAAGTTTCAATAAATGGAAAAAAGATTCATTTCAAATGCAAACTGAGATATATATTATATTAACTAATGAAGTATTATGGGAGGCTATTTACAAATGACATAATACTTGAAAGATCTAAACGATGTTATTTAGTAAGGAATTTCTTAACATAAATGCTTGATTTATTAATTTACTTAAGCTACTTAGTATGCTTACGTTTATTTATAACAATAGTTTCGATAAACTTGTACATACCTGGGTCTCTAATGTAATATATTTTTATCATTTTTTTCTGAAGTCATTATATACAGGACATGTTATGATTAAATGATATTCATCTTCTAAATCATTAGAGTTACAAATAGTACAATAACGTTGGGCTCTATCTATACTATTTCGGCCATACCGGCCGGTTTCAATATGCAGTTTATGAGATGATCAATAAGTTGATCAGAACTTTCAATAACATGCAAACTTGCAATTAATATTTTTGTTCTTGATTTAAATGAATAATCAGTCTCTTTTCTTTTAAAACAGTAGCCTTTTATTTTAGATATGATCTCGGAAAGGATTTTATCATCATTCTTCAAAACAGTTGTCACAATTGTTTAAATTAGGTAGTTTAAATACAAGAATTAGTGAGATAAGGAAGCTGCCTTTTTATAGATTTATTTATATGTCATTACTTCAATTGATTTATAATTCGGTCATTAAAATTTCCACAGTCTGCCGAATTAATTGATAAAATTTAGAATGTGTGTGTTTTAGTTGTATTTCGTATAGTTTTATGACCCACTGGCCATGTGTTTTTATAAGCAAATGATCATGTCACTAATTGACATAACGCGGGCTGTCAGTCAAATTAGCCGGCCAATACCGGACTGACCAATCAGCGTTCAAATAAGGCGTGGCTTATCAGTTGCCCTTTGTTATCCGCCATGGTAAAGGGTCCGCCTACGGAGCGGGAGGTCGTGGGTTCGATCCCGGGCCGCGTCATACCGAAAGACGTTAAAAGCTGGTACAAGTAGCTCCCTTGCCTGGCGCTTGGCATTTAAAGGGTAGTGCTTGGGAAAGTGGTGTACTCAGTACTGGTTCAACCCAGGAAAGTTGTATCCCGTGTATCGGTGCTTTACACCGAGCACGTTTAAGAACCAAGAGGTCTCTTCGCAAAGAGCTAAGGTAACACACCTGGATCTCTTGTATCTCACTCTGTTTCTTCAAGTCTTCCAAAGTCTGGATTTGACTGCGAATTGCTGTCATTCTATCTCATATCACTTATGACATTTAAACACAATTTCACTCATGATGGCGTCACGGCGGGGTCAAGCCATAATGCAGCCAATGGGCGCGGGCAGACCTTGATAAACTCAAATAAACAAACGACCTCCGACTATCTTCACTAGTGAGTGTGGCGGATCCGTGGTCTTGAGATAACACACTTGACTATCAATCCAGGCGTCACAGGTTCGATCCCCCGTCGCATCACTAACAAAAACTAATCGTCTTCCGGAAGGGACGTTAAATGGGGGTCCCGTGTGACAGTGCTATACACTGGTGCACGTTAAAGAACCAGTGTAGCTCTAACATTCAGGGTTATATTCTGTCTTTGCACAATGATCCAAAAACCTAAAATGACTAACAATCTTAATGGAGCACTCGCCGAATGGGCAAGGCTCGAGTGCGAATATAAATAAGCTTACACACCCACACAGTAATGAGTATGTCCGCCCTGTTAGCTCAATCGGTAGAGTGTAAAACTCTGAATCGGACAACCCTGGTTCGATTCCCGGGCGGACCAGGTCACTACTGTTGTGATTTGTTATGAAATCTTTTCTACGACCATTCGCAGTGTACCACTGCCCCTGGCATGTACAGAAGTTGTCAGTTCCTTGCAGAGGTGAAGGCACCTAGTACTGGTTCTGCCCAGGAGTGTTGTGCGGTGGTTGAACTGTCACTCTGGGACCCTTAAATGTGCTCACGCCGGGACCCGGAGTATAAACTACTAACACCACCACCACCTTCAGTATTGAGTGAGCTCAATCGATAGAGCGTTGGTAAAAATATAATATAAAGATAAATATAAGATAAAAACAAATCTGGCTTCTTAAAAATAATAACATTCAATTAGAAAACTTGAAATTAATTTCGATTTTAATAATCTGTTTTTAATTAGCAATCGGTCTCTAATCTTAGATATGATTTTATTTTATCAGCATTCATCAAAGCAGGTGTTACAATTTATATAATATTGTTTGAATATATTATTTGTTCACTCATACATTAATTCATGCATACATCAATTCATTCTCACTCACTCACTCACTCACTCACTCACTCACTCACTCACTCACTCACTCACTCACTCACTCACTCACTCACTCACTCACTCACTCACTCACTCACTCACTCACTCACTCACTCACTCACTCACTCACTCACTCACTCACTCACTCACTCACTCACTCACTCACTCACTCACTCACTCACTCACTCACTCACTCACTCACTCACTCACTCACTCACTCACTCACTCACTCACTCACTCACTCACTCACTCACTCACTCACTCACTCACTCACTCACTCACTCACTCACTCACTCACTCACTCACTCACTCACTCACTCACTCACTCACTCACTCACTCACTCACTCACTCACTCACTCACTCACTCACTCACTCACTCACTCACTCACTCACTCACTCACTCACTCACTCACTCACTCACTCACTCACTCACTCACTCACTCACTCACTCACTCACTCACTCACTCACTCACTCACTCACTCACTCACTCACTCACTCACTCACTCACTCACTCACTCACTCACTCACTCACTCACTCACTCACTCACTCACTCACTCACTCACTCACTCACTCACTCACTCACTCACTCACTCACTCAACCCACCCAGCCAATCAGCCAAAACCACCCACCCACATACCCACATACCCAAACACCCACCCACCTTACTTGATTACAAAATTCAAAACTTTTTTATAACATGGGCGTACGGGAAAGAGTGCATTTCCGTATATCCATAGGGTACGGGAATTGTAACTTTTGGAACTTGTATATGTCCGTAATATACGGGAAATATACACGCCCGTATATTTTTCGTGTACAGGAATGGTATAAACCCGTACGCTCAACGTGTACGGAAGAGCATAAATTCCCGTACACTCAACATGTACGGAGACCATACATGTCCATCCGCTCAAGATATACGGAGATGTATGGTACCGTACATTCGTCAAAATTTTGTTAGTACCAGTCGTACATCAACCCTACCAGCATTGTCGATTTTTATTATTTATTATTATAAACATGTCGCTTTAATTTCATCAAAGGTTGTTAAAACCCACCAAAAGCATAACTTTTCCTACACAACGGGACCCTTACTAACACATTGCGGTTTCCCTGCGTTACACGGAACAATGTATACCACTGTATGATTTAAATGTTGTTCATATCATGTATGCTGTCAAATATAACACCAAATTACCTGACTTTATTACAAAATTCAAAACCTTTATAACATGTGTGTACGGGAAAGGGTACATTACCGTATACCCATAATGTACAGGAATTGTTACTATTCCGTATATTCAGTGTGCACGGGAACTGGTTTATTTCCGAACATCCATATAATGCGGGAATTGTACAAGCCCGTATATTCATCGTGTACGGGAATAGTGTAATCTCATACTCTCAAAGTGTACGGAATAGCATAAATTCCCGTATTTTCAACATGTATGGAGACCGTTCATGCCCGTACACTCAAGATATACGGAGATGTACCGTACATCCATCAAAATAGTATAAGTACTAGTCGTTAGTCAATCAACTCAGTATTGTCCGAATTATTTATTTTTATAATTTAGACCTCTTTTAAATTTCATCAAAAGCTATCGAAACCCATTAAAGCATTAAATTTTCTACAAAGGTAATTTTTACTGACACCATCCTGTTTTTTTACGAAACAGTGATATGTTTAAGTCAATGGTATAAATGACTCATATTATATGTGCTATCAAATTAAACCCCCAAAGACCTAAATTGGCTACAGAATTCATTGTTTTTTGTTACAACACGGATGTACGGGTTAGTGCACGCCCATACATCGAATCCCGTATACTCAAGATGTGCGAATTTTATGAATATACGAATCCGAACACACCCGTATACTCAACATCCCGTACACTTACCGTACAAATTGGATGTACGGGTTTCAGTATATTCCCGTATATTAAACCATTTTCCGCAGTGTAACATCTTCAATCCGTTAAAGTTAGTCCAATATAGCCAAGAGACATTCGGAACTCCTCGGCCATTTTTATCGAAAAAGTCCAATATAGCCAAGAGACATTCGGAGCTCCTCGGCCATTTTTATCCAAAAAGATATACGTTATTCTGCTCAATCGTTTAAGACATTCGAGAGGACAATGAGATGGAAATACTTATGATTAACACCTTTATTGTTTAAGGGATTTTCATGAGTAACTAAGCTTGATTGGTTATAATTTGGCGATTATCTCGTAATTACTTTTTAATATCAAATACGTATTTCTAGAAATGGAACTTGATTTTGATATTTTAAATATTTATTTTTAATAACTTCGTCAGAGAAGTTAAACAGTTAATTGTGTCAAAGTCAATTTAAAGAACACCCGCACAATATTGTCCCGTATAGTTCCGAAAAAAATACAATTATATTGACCTTGAGTGTTCATTGTATTAACTTCTGCCTAGTTTAAGGAATATTTGCCATGATAATCCACTGCCGTGCATCTTCTCAATATTACACTGGTGTCACAGTAGGAGCCATTTCCTGTGTATTTGTTAATTGGCTCCGGGCCTTTTAGGTTGACAGTTTTCGAGTAGATTATCCTACTAATACATATAAACAATATACACAGCTATATATAAATGAATTAATTGAATAAACCAAAATAAATATGACTGATAAGCTTTTAAACTGTGATATAGCATTTATAGTTAAACCCATTTTAAATGCATGATCACCATTGTTATATCCAAATTGTGAAGCATCCTTTGTTAAAATATATTGGTGGGCTACTATATATAACATCACTCTTGTTCTTATTCAAAGGCATTGTATTAATACTGTTATTATCGTTTGAAAGCAACAACAACAAAAGATGAAAAGTCCAATTCTATAATAAAACCTTTATAACTGCACGGCTGGATTCCCAGATCGGAGAAGGCTATTAAGATAACTTTCGTTATGACTTTGTATTAATATGTTCGTGTATATGCTTATGGGTGTGTGCGTGTGCGCGCGCGTGCGTGCGTGCATGTAAGTGTGTTTGCGTTTATTCATCGGTTCTGTATAGTGAGACTTTTTGAATTGCTATTCGTAAATATGGTTGGTATTATTTACTTTGTACTGTGATGATAAAAAATATTACTGTGTCTCAAGCATTTAATGATTTTTGCCTATCAATTATATAGTTAATATGTTTTCATTAAAAAGTTTAAAAATTATAATACTAGGGTCATACAAGAATAAATTAAATCAGTAGGGTACTTATTTAATAAAACAAGAAAGGATTTTTTTCAAGAAGGATATTTGCAGATACAAAGTCACACGGTGCAAGATTCCCCCTCGTATGCGACCGCGCACCCCGGTTTAGTGAGTGTAGGATGATATCCCCCCCCCCGGATGATTGCCCCCAGACATTAGCCCTAGGACCATATCCCCCCCCGGATGATAGCCCTCCCAGACAATAGCCCCCCCCCCCCTGCATATATATAAATGACTTTACATATATACACTCTTTTAAATTTGCATACTAGTATTCATAAAACTCATAAAACATAAAAAAATGCCATTTAGCATTTAGTGGTCCTTTTCTGGTTCTCTATACAGACTTGTGAATCAAGTGTTCAGCGAACAAAACTTATAGTTACAGTTCAAACAGTGCATTTGCAAATGTCCCTATTACCATCTAACAGAATTGTAGTGTTGAAGGGTACAATGAAGGGTGGCCAATGTTGTGGGAATTAGTGTTACAAGTTACAAGTAAAAATAGTCCTCACAATTTCGAGTCATTGAGGTTTGAGAATATCATACAAATTTGCTTAAATAAACTGGTAATAATATGCATTTTAATATTGGGGGGATATCGTCCGTTTTTTCACTAAGACGGGGGGGGGGGGGGCTATCTTCCGGGAGGGCTATGTGGTCCTAGGGGCTAATGTCTGGGGGGCAATCATCCGGGGGGATATTATCCGTACCTCCGGTTGAGTAGTGCAGCTTCACCGAGCCCGAGCCACACTGTCTTAGCGGCACGTGCATTTGACCAGCTTGTGGTATTAGCTGACATAACTGCGAGTCGCTGTTTAAGTGCAGACAAAGTTTTATCGTTCAAATGACTCAAGTCAAATTAAGATGTTAAAAGTTGGTTCTTTATTAATTCCCCTTTTACGTTTAATTGTCACGTCCGGCTATTGATATAATGTACCAATATTATTTAATAGAAGAAGAAGTACAAAGATCCTAGTTAATTCTCTAAGTGTTTCCATTACAAAGGGTCTTTTCCTGTATATGTCAAATTTGGGAGTAGTCGGTCCCTGCTAAAATTAAAATGAAATATGGAATCATTGTTGTGACTCGGAGACCTATGCATATCCCTGATTAGAAATAAGAGATGTCTAGTTGGTTTGGTTTTGGTTATTTTAAATGCAAAACAGGCATTGCCTTTTGAAGCACACACTAGTTAACTATAAATGTCAATATATGAGCATACTTTCTTAACATGCACTAGTTCACAAAGCCAAAAATAACGCAGAATCATTGATATCCTCATTAACATTGTTATTATTTATGGCCTTTCTCAACAAAATGTTTGCATTGGTGGGCCGCTCATGAAAAATAAACCTGCCGTAATCAAAATTTTACCAAATAAGCTAAATCAGTAAAATCTTTTTTTTCTTACTACTATTTGTATTCCTATAAACAGCTGAAATAAAAAACAATTATATACTATTGTATTATAGTAAATATATTTTATTATAGTCATAGTAAAAACGCAGCAGCTAGCTGCCAGCAGCACAGCAGCTAGCTGCTGTTGCTGCTAGCAGCTTGCTGCTATGCTGCTGTGCTGCTAACTTCACTCACATCCAAACTCCGGGAAACATAAATTACTCTTCCTACGCATTAATGTCCATGTTGTGTTATGGCAGATTACACAGGATCGGAGATTGGTTGAGGGTATTCCTTCAATCTCCTTCATATGCCGGTCACTCATCGAGGGCACAGCGCTGATTGCATTATTGCACTAAGCAAACGTTTGTATTTGCCTGAACTAACATTACTTTGATATCCACAAGAGTCCATAGTATGTTACAACTGATTTTTGTTTCTGAACATCACTATACAATTTAAAACAATGAATTGTTTAAGAAAACTGTACATAATTTACAAAGCAATGTGACTGCCAATTTTATTAAATCTGGATAGAAACTATTCATCCAAATGTCCCACATCTAAATAATTTGTATAGTGAAATATTGGCAGGATTTATGACACCATTGCTATATTGCAGATATGTCGTGTTAGGGTAACTGTGCGTTCCCGACGATATCTAGAAAGAGTTTTTAGGGGTGGGGCGTGTAACTTACAGGATATCCAAGGAAATTGTGCCAATAAAAGGGATGGTCTACGTTTTATATCGTAGGGAAAGATATCCTGTAACTACACGGGATACGATTTAGATGTACGGTTGGCATTGCAGTTGTAAATCGTTTTTGCACGATATTTGAATTTGTATCATTATTTGCTACTAAAAATAGATATAAATACATTCAGTAACAGGTACTGAGACACCATTTTAAGTGTACACATATACAACGTTCCTAATGTTTTTGGATTATCGATGGCAGAGCTGAAGCGAACGTGTATTCAGAGGTAAAAATAAAAATGTAAGGCACAAACTAAGATTTTAAAATGTATACGTCCTATTTTTTCACAGTTAATGTCAAAACGTGTCAAAACCTTAGCAAAAATATAAACACACTATGCGAACTTCTGATTGTGAATATAATTTGGTTCACAAATATTGAATATAAGTTACGGAAAAAGAAATACGAGGTACATTGTTTAATTGTTTATCATCCTAGTAATAACTCCTCACTTTTAGAAAGAAGCGCCTGCCGAAGCGTTTTATGTAAGTAATCATATTGTATGTGAATCATCAATCTTTGTATAAAAAAATGCGTCAAGCATTTCATGTGCACTGGTTAACTAGCTGCTTTGTGGAGAAGATGCAAGAAATGATTGGAAGGCACATTTTTATAGTTTGATTCTTTCTTAAAATCGATTCTGGGTATCTAAAAAGTTGATAGAAACACTCATAACTCCTGTACATTTCAACAACCTTTGCTGAAGTACTTTGTATTTACAAAATAATTTAAGCTACTAATCTTGAAAACATGGTTAACATAAAACTAGAAAGCTAAAGAATAATTTATTGACCCTCTTAAAATGTATTTCAACATATTTTTTTATCATCCACTATCTGTAAAAATTTGAATATTATTTTTAACAACCTTAAGAAATCAAAATAGAGCTCGCGCAGAATACTTTTTTACATAAAAGAAATTATCACTGTAGAACTAACTAAAATGACATGTGATGAGCCACTAAAATCGTCTAATGACACACTCTGGCGGGAATGTCCGAGGACATTGTCCTGTTGATACTTCACTAGGTTACTAGGAACGGACAAAGCTACATTTGCTTTATTTGCACAAAGGTTTGTGAAGGACAATGTTTCATTTATGGCATTGTCTCTAGTATATGTGATTAATATCATAACACATATTAACGTAAAGTACAATTTGCAAGAAAGTTATAAACATTGTCATTTCTGTAAAGGTTAGTGGATGCTTATATTAATCAATCAAATCAAACTTGGTTAGCCCTGACCAATGTAGGGCGAACCCTTTAATCTGATAAATCAATATTAGCAATCACTTACCGGCTTGGTTCTAAAAATTATATATTGTTGATTGCCCACTTTGTTTAAATCAATTGAATTTATAAAAATAATTAAACGATTGACTACTAAATTACCAAAGAAATGAAGGAAGATAAATATTAGACAAAATATAATTTCGAACAGTAAACACTGAATCCGTTAGTCAATAGGTAATCGGTTGGACAATACTCAGATAGTACGCAATATTTATACCTTTCGAATCACCCAGACATCCAGCCAGTCCGATTGCAAACAAAACTTAGCTCAACCATATCCACATGCAAACAATCTGGGGAATAATGCTAGTTTGCATTATCGTCCTTCATTCAGTCAGTCAGCAACTCATTCATTCACTCAGTACCGAGCCAGTCAGACTATACGAAGTCCTTTTTGTGTAATGGCAATTTCTTTCAGAGGGCATGTACTCATCATATGGTCCATATTCGCAAAATTATAAGAAAAGTGAAACAATTGTGGTATCCAATCCTCTCGCATGTCATCTTTTGTTGTTCTAAAAATCGGTTTTGCCGACGTAATATAAATAAGGAGAGGACGTCAATATAGCCAGGGAATCACGTATCAATTAACAGCATCACCATGGTATTATAATACAGGAAGAGATTTCCAGCGGAAAACAGCGGAGTACATTACGGTCGTCGGGAAAGTTGGATTGGGGAGTGATAAACGAAACGCTGTAGTGACATTGATATTAAAATAGTGTAAAGAACAACCTGCTTATTTATTCATCTACTTTTTGGTCTTATCTAACAAGACAACATCGTAACATTTTGTATGGTAGACACGATTTATTGGTTTAATTTAAGTGATTCATTCTTTTTGGGGTAGTTCGTGCAAAAATATGAGCCCCCAAAAGTTTGATTCTAATTGCATTTCGATCTACATGTTAATTTTGTCAAAAGGAAGTACAAACAGTAGAGGTAGATGGGTCTTTGATTTTGTCACAATCCGCAAAATAATAGCTTTTTTTATTTATTTTTTTAGTAATTTGAGGTAAAATCCGTTTACTACCTGTTTGATTTTGCACTAAAAACATGTTTTGTAAAGAATGAATTCCACACTTTGTTTTATGATTCTCTGCTTGTTGTGTTACATAGTAAAAGAGAAAACAATCTTGGTATCGTTCTTTTTTTAAACTTGGCCTTGTTTTGATGTAATTGTGAATTAGATATTTATTAACATTCTGATTTTTTTTATTTTGATTTTTTTGTGTGTTTTTTTTACTTGTCCTGTGATATTTGTTAGTGTTTGATGTTTCAAATATTTTGTTTAATCATATTGTCAAATATGCTTAAATATTGACAAAGCAAACTTAAACATATTATGATTTTAAGAGAAATTTGTCTACAATCTCATTTACCGCAGGTTAATTTATTTCATTAGCTTCACCTTAATATAACAATAGAGCACTTTTAAATATTTGTTGAACGAGTATTTATATCACACTATTTAATTTTTCAAGAAATATATTTTACGAGTGCACATTAAATACTAAATCCAATACAGGAGAAAATATATAGTAAGTAAAAAGACCATAACAACATCATTCCTCCCCCGTGGGTCACATCCTGGAGGACATTTTTATCTTCAACAAGCGGAAGCTAGTCCGGGAACCGAGGAATGCTCTGCTGTGTCATCAGGGTATCATCGTCATCATTTTTTTTTCTAATTTATGATTGCTGCTACAGGTTCCCGGTCATCATGTTGCATTATTGACTGATTTTTGTTTTCATCGTCGTTCATTTTGTAAATTGCTTTGTTTCATTGCTGTTCAATGATGTATGGCAGATAAAACAGCCTTCATAACACGCGAAATGTCAATGCTAACAGAGTAATTTAAGCTACATTGACAAAAGCGTGGTAGAATAACATCAATTATGATTTTGAAAATGGCACAAGGGTCACACACCAAGAAGGTTGCATACCGCTGTGAGTGTTTTCTATTGGAATGATCTGGAAAAAAGTTTTTCAAGATGGTCAATGTCTACTTTTTCATGCAGACTCAATCTAAAGACATCGACCTTGACAAGAAATGTTGGACAAATGAAACGCGATGTTTTGAAAGCAGACGCCTAGTTCTCAACATATTGGTTATATATATGTGTATACATTTCTGAGTTTTATTCCAGATTTTCTATTGATGTAAATTTATCCATAAACCTTTTAAAATGAAAATGTGTTAGTCTAAAGGTATTTGACAAAACAATCTGAAAACACTTTTCAGAAATGTTGGCTTTGGATTTGATTTATGTTCTTTTAATATCAACTTCCACTTGAAAATTGATCTGCTATCAGTTGCAATGACTTAATTACATAATATCTTTCAATTTAAATTATTTACGAACACTATTGTTTTTCAAAATCAACGCTCCATGCCTCATAGCTCAAGGCTGTTTGCAAGTGTTCGCAGGTATTCCGTCATAAGATATAGAATGACAGCTCGATGAAGACTCGACATCATATTTATATACTTGAGTGGTGTTGATTTCTCAATTTAATGATGATTATAGAACTGTATGAATGCATAGTTTGATACCCTAAATTTACTAATGCGAGCTATGTTTCCTCGGAAAGCTGTCTTTCTATGTCTGTATTGTACATTTGAGGATTTGTCACTGTTACCCAAGCCGAATTCATTTATGTTCATTTGGAAACCATGTCTGTAGATAGTTGTCCAGTACTTGAGAGTAGTACTCAGAAGTTAGTTATCACTTTTTTATGATTTGTTTTGCTTGCCGTAATGCGTGTGTGGTATGTCAGTCCGTCGTTCAGTGTCTATCATATCTTAGTATTGTGCCTTTAAACAGGGTCTCCGTTAAATGTATTGCCACTAGGCTTGTCCCTGTTGTTAACATGATATTTACATGGATATTTTTTCAACAGTATTGTTAACACTACGCTTCGTTTACCTTGGTAATAAGTCCTTTACCTTTTAACAAAAACTGGCCGAAACATTCCTTTGCTATCATATTGTATTTTAATTATGCAGCATATTTTAGAAAATGTGCAAGTAATTGTATTTGTATTAATTAATTGTCAAGTCAAATCGTGACAAAATTCGTTAGCATTTTTAAATCCATCATATCCAGATTGGAATACAAATGTATTAGTGTACTTATCGGAAATCATGCAATATCAAAATCCATCATATGTGCAGGAAGTTGCAATACCAATTCAATCTCTGAAGGCGCAATCAATCTCTGAAGGACATTCTAACATTATTCTCATTCAAGTCTTCTAGAAGAATATTAAAACTCAATATCTACAAATTTACAGAAAATGACAGAATTCATGCCGAACATGCAAGAATGACATGTTATTATGTATCTATATAGTCTGAAGACACGAGGGTATTGTGTACTTTGGTACGTGTGTTGACCAGTTCTTTCAAAAGACCTTCAATCGCTAGTTTAATTTAATCACTATGAGAAAAACTATTTCTCCCAGTCTCCAAACCCACTGATTAACATGTGAAGCAAAACAATGGCGGGGTTGATGGCACAATTCATCTCGCAGAAATGTCATTTCAGAGTAATTCAAGTAAGACGACGAAATCAAGAAAGCAACGAGATGTATAGTTCTAGCAGCATAGCCATGGAAAATTAATGGACAAGCTAGAGTCGCCATAGATATAAAACCCAGCAAAGAATTTCCAGTGAAATCCACAGTGGAAATGACATATATAGGTTCTGTTTGGCAATTTTATGGCGTACTTAAAAATCGTTTTTGAATGTGTATCTGAATCTCTAAAGCGTATGATACTTTTAAAGCAGTGACACTCTAAAAGGAGTTTTTGGACGCGGAAAAGATGAGAGTTACAGTGTTTTCGAAGAATATGGCCTCAGTTTCTCGAAATATTTGAGGAGTAACAGGTTTAAAATCATAACTTTATAAGTTCAGCTTAATTGCTTACTTGAACTTGATTTCATAAGCTAAAACATAGTTTTTTTTTCAAGAGTATCTTTAAAAGTATTTCCCCTAAAGGTCTTGAAACTATTTAAAAGGAAAAAGTTATACAATTCATACCAAAACAAAAGTAGTGACCGAGAAATTTGAGTTAGTTTTCTATTGAGAGGAAATTATGCTTGTCAAGCGTAACAAAAACTGTTTTAATCAAGTTAATATTTGAACTAGCTTAAAATGGTATAAACCTTTTTAAAACGATGTCCTTGTTAAAAATAAATCTATACATACTTTCATGGGAAATGTCTTCCTTTCCAAGCCTTCCGAAAAGGACTCCCAGGGTAATAATTGAATGGAATTGTCCCAGTAGTTTTCATTATAGTATTACAACAATTGACGAACAAAATTCATTAACTGTCGTGTTGTTTCTTTCATTTTTGAAATTTTCAAAGAAAGATGAAAACTAACAATAAATATTTTTATCTATTCCAAATTAAACAGTTTGCAGATGCTAGGGCAACATACATTTTGGCTCCAAATTTGATAAACACACAATAAGAAAAAATGAGCATTTCAAAGAAAAAAAAATGGTATTATAACAAGTAATTTGTTTACCGCGATGGCAAGACATTCCACTAGAACCACCTGCCAAAACATTTCATACAGTAAATCATTTTCATGTACAGAACTGTATGTTATTAATATATCAGTGGTTGTAGGAAATGCAGAAAAAAATAGTTGCACTAAGAAAGTATTACAGACGTGTTGCTGAAATGTAGGGTTTGGTATTTTATAAGTAGGCTATTAAGTCATATAATTACTTAAAAAAGAAAGACAATTAGAGGAAAGCTGTTTAAATTTTAACTCTCAAATTAACTTTAAATTCACTGAAAAATGAATCATAACGATATCTGTTACATGAATCGA
The DNA here is from genome assembly GCF_026914265.1 of Mya arenaria. Taxonomy (NCBI): domain Eukaryota; kingdom Metazoa; phylum Mollusca; class Bivalvia; order Myida; family Myidae; genus Mya; species Mya arenaria. Next base: position 38,943,077 of record NC_069125.1, read on the forward strand.
TCAAATTTAATTGAAAAAAGAAAATGCTTACAGCAGCAGATATATGTCCTCTGGCAGAAATTAAGCTAGTGTAAGCTGGGTTCAGATACCTGCCACACTTATTGCGTTTCATATATTACAAGAAAGACCATTGATGCAAAGCATCAAAGGGCGCCGTTTAATAGTTTATGCACTTGTTATATGTTGAAAAACAAGGAATGTCAAGGCCAACAAGCATATTATGGTGCATTGAACCGCATCTATGAAATTCTCAAAATATTTGTAGTATTCTGCATGACAACATAGGCAAAAGCATTGAAATTGAAGATTTTCAAGTTGAACATTTCATTAGGGGTGGGGTACATTAATGAACACGACAGAATTAGGGTGCTTGTGCACTATACTTTTTGTCATTGCCACATACCCATATACCAAGTTTTATTTCAATACCATAAGTAGTTTTAAAGTAATGCTCTGGTCAAGAAAAAGCGGCAAAGGGCAATAATTATGTAATTAGCTTAAAAACAGCTATAGTCATTATGCACTGCACTTCCTCTCGTTGTGCTAAATACCATTGAATGATGTTTAATGAAATTCCAAAAAGTAGTTTTCTAGTTATGTTCCGGACAGGAAAAGATACAAAGGGAATAACTCTTGTAATACGCTGAAATAGAGTTATTGTTCATGTACACTGCAGTTCTAATCATATAGGGGAAGGGGGCAACGTCACCATGCTGGAATGACAACTTGTAGGGAAGAATAAGTGATGAAATAACAATTTAACAAATTGTGTAGTACTTTAATAAACATTATCATTTCGTCCGAAAGTTGCAAACATAAATAGAACATAATTATTGAACTGTAAAGTTGCAAACATAAATAGAACATAATTATTGAACTGTTATATAAAAAGTGAACATTGTTTACTACATGAAATGCATTTATAACATAACATGCCTTGTGTTTAGCTGTTTAATAATACTAAAATGTAATGTAAAATTGCATAAAAATCTAGTCAATGGAGTTATTATGTTAACTTCTTCATTTACATAGTAAATAAGAGTTGAAAATGGATGTTTTTAGTTGATATTAACACAAAAACAGCATGTGTCTTATTGGACAATGGCAATTTTTTTCAAATATGATAAATATAACGCATTCAAACTGAATATGTATCAGACTATGTATGAAAGTTTCTATTTTTCACAAAGGTTTTGAAATACAACAATGCACATATAAGCATAAATAGGCCAAATATGCCAAAAAAAATATTAGTAAACAATGTGTGAAAGATACTAATACGCATGTACGAAGATATTCATAATATCTACACGCGAACATTTAATTGCGATAATTATTACATCCCATCTTTTGTGCCACTCAAACGAAGGTTACCATGGAAATTTAAATAATTCTACACTAAATGATAAATCTTCTTCTCTATTTTATGGAAAAATGAAACCTGAATTTACTCACAGATCATTTTTCATTACCTCAAGCAACTTGTTTCTCTCAATATTTTTATATGTACTACTACTAGATCTGATGGAGGTTTCTCATAAAATCAAATGATAGAGAAATTGATCTGAGGAAAAGATATAAAAATCATCTAAACTCTTTGGTACAACCTGATTAATAAGATATTTAATGGTTCCTCCGAAACCCACTTATGCTAATGAGAAAACATGGGCAAAATAATTACGTAATTATTTTCGGGTTTTCAATTAATAATTTCAGAAATAAAGATTTTTTTTCAAGATTTTGGAATTTTGATTGAGTTAACATTTTTTAATTTTTCAAAAAATAAGACATATCTAAGAAGGGAATGTAAGCAATAGAAGGTCAAGAGCAAAATCGAAAAAGTTTTGAATGTATACATTCTGCTGTGGAATTGAACCGCGTATTTTAAGCCTTCAACAATACTATTTTGTTTTGTTTAATGCTTTTAATGCAAGCAAATGTTGCGCAACTGCTGCATTCTCCGCCACCCTTTCACCGCATATTTGAGCTCTAAGTGCAATATTCTGACGGATATCACTAATCATTCAGTTAACGTTTTTACAGTAATCAATAAACGCAATATTGGCCCATTGGAAGCTAAAAATGCAACAAAGGTATAAACATAATTATCCCTTTGATTCTTGTTTGAGAATTAATGTCGAATAATATAAACACTGTATACCCTACTAGCACCGACAAAGACGGCATTCTATTTTCAAAAATCACAGTGTCGCATTCAATGATCCGAAAGGACAATATAATAAATGATATTTTACGGGTTGATATTTTGCGGTCGCTTCAAAAACCACTAAGCCTGCTATAGTGAAATGTACCCTCGGTCATTCTGAAAGAAGAATCCTTTATTGCAAAAGTCGTTTACTTCAAGTTATGCACAGCAATACCAGCCACCGATTACTAACAATGTCATCGCAATAAACGAAACAAATAGGAACCCAACTAATACGGTTTTTCTGCTAATTGATTATTATTTTGTCAACGATGGCGAAATATGTATTGCCATTGAATGCATTCGAATTGCTGGTACCTTTGGGGGAACTTGCCCTGATATAATGATTAATTTCAGTGTGTACTCTATCTTATGTTGATTACATTCGTATTGAACGTGCAATTTTATGAGTTATTAGAAATAGCCTTAAATTTAGCTTATACAGTGATGTAGATTGGATCGAATTTGCATGCAATATTTTTCAATGTTTATTTTAACAATAATTTATATAATTAAACTATGTATCAGAAATGATGTGTCCCAATCAGTGTTTATGTAAAAGTTGTAATACAAAATAAATGATGTATTAGTCATGTATTATTATAATGCTATGATCATAGTCTTGATTGTAAGTTATTAACAATACATATTATATCTACATACGCACACTTATTGTTCGAATATTGTTGTAATTACGACGCAATCATAATAAAATTGTGTGTACTGTGTAGCATATAAGCAAAACCAATTAGAGTGTATTATTGCCACTACAAGGACCAGGTACTCAATCATTGTCTTGAAGGCAACGTATTGTTAACGACACAACTGAGCCAGTTTTTTAGCAGGAATCCAACTAACTTAGTCATGTAGTATCACTATACTCCATGGGAAATGTTCATTAAATATAACAGACGTCCAAGGATAAGCCGTTGAAATGGAAACATATACATTTAACACTAACGGATGTAACGAATGCGGGCGAACACGGCGCACCTCCTCCCCTTTCAAGTGAACATTTCATGTCAATATGGTCTTTCAACAATGCATAAATTACACAAAAATGTACTGCATTCGACTAACATAACCAACAGTTTTTCTTTGGAAGGACTACCGAAACCCCATTGGTGGGGAGGAACGCACGCCCCAATGTGCAAATCTAACGAACGCCCAATTGAACGTGTAATCCTGATCCCGCCCCTGTTGAGAACAAATTAGACTCAATCCATCATCAAGGTCCATGGTGTTAGTAAAAGCCCTTGGTGCCATTTATCTTCTATCTTTTCATTACGGCTTCTATTGTTAATGACTATCAAATGATCGAACGGTAATTTGATCGGTAAAAAATGACGGATTTTTACTGACTCATGGTAGAGAGTGTGCCATTAGTTATGTATTTAGCTGAATGATATGTTTATTCATTTCACACAGATCCATACTTTTTAAAGAAAAGAGCACCATGAATAATGGCTGATAAATGTTTGTACCTTTACAATGTTAGTTAAATGTTAGTAATTATTTGATTCGTTGCTTAGGTACGGAATTTCCAAGAGGTAAACTCATTCAATAATGGTTTTGTATTAATGAATAAAGGATCAAACTCTTCGAAATGATGTGTCTTGTTAATCTGTTTGAAATGATACACCACAATATCCAGAGACAGTTTTTGTGCGTACAATCATACAGGAACACACTTCATTATTTACAAAATATTTTGCACTTTGCATACAACAGTTGACACATTGAGATTGACCTCCCATATGGATACTTCTCACATGTAAACAAAAACTAAACATGGTATTAAAGCTTTCTCATATGTTGCAGTCTTACTTCACTTCGACATCAATGTTTTTATTACACTGTTGGACATTATGCATTTAATTATTAGAAGAGTATTTTTGTCTTTTGTATCATTATGCTTATTCAAATACCAATAGTTTTATCAGAGTGCCTTTGTTGTAGGATTTAATGAGTACATAGAAGACCACATAGTAGTAGTTGTAGAAATAGTAACAGAAGTAGTAGTCGTAGTAATAAAAGAAGTAGTGGTAATAGTATGAGTAGTAGTAGTAGTAGTAGTAGTAGTAGTAGTAGTAGTAGTAGTAGTAGTAATAGTAAAAGTAGTAGAAGAAGTAGTAGTAGTAGTAGTAGTAGTCGTAGTAGTAGTAGTAGTAGTAGTAGTAGTAGTAGTAGTAGTGGTGGTAGTAGTAGTAGTAGTAGTAGTAGTAGTAGTAGTAGTAGTAGTAGTGGTAGTAGTAGTAGTAGTAGTAGTAGTAGTAGTAGTAGTAGTAGTAGTAGTAGTAGTAGTAGTAGTAGTAGTAGTAGTAGTAGTAGTAGTAGTAGTAGTAGTAGTACTACTACTACTAGTAGTAGTAGTAGTAGTAGTAGTAGTAGTAGTAGTAGTAGTAGTAGTAGTAGTAGTAGTAGTAGTAGAAGTAGTAGTAGTAGTAGTAGTAGTAGTAGTAGTAGTAGTAGTAGTAGTAGTAGTAGTAGTAGTAGTAGTAGTAGTAGTAGTAGTAGTAGTAGTAGTAGCGGCAGCAGCAGTAGTAGCAGCAGAATAAGCAGCAGCTGGATTAGCAGAAACAGTATGATTTGTATAAATTTGTAGATTTTTTTATTACTAATAATAAATATCATTATTTCTACTACTACTATTTATAATAATAATAACGATCATAATAATAATATAATATAATTGTAATTATTATTATCATTATTATTATTATAATTATTATTTTTAGTAGTATTATTATAATTATTATAAGTATTATTATTATTTTGACTATTATTATTAGTAATATTATCATATTTACTATCATTATTAGTATAATTATTATTATTATTACTATGATAAGTATTATCATTATTATTAATATTATTTTGACGATTATTATTATTATTATTATTATTATTATTATTATTATTATTACCTATTATAACAAAGTTAGTATCTACTCACTCACAAGCCAGGTGGTATCTACAAATCGCCCAAGGTTTGGTGCATACGATTAACGTTTCTCAAATGCTACACAGTATGATTATCGTTTATGTTTTGACGGTAAATGAGGATTCTATATTGATCCCCGCATAATCGTTCATGTTTTGACAGTTAATTGGGATTCAACATTTATCACCACAGAGAATAAATTACCAAATCAAATCATGTTGCCATCTGCTGCTTCAATTATAAATATAAGAAAATTACGTATAACCTAAGTTTCAATGAAGATAAAATACATTAAATCATATACAAGCTTTCCAGACGTTAGAATATTTTACAATCCTTCACATACGTCTATCAGACTATGCAATGGCATTTTTGATTGCGTTCCAGAATCAATCAACAGACAATTATGGTCAAGAACAAGGCAGTATGCAATAAATAATGCACATTGTGATGTACTCATAATTATGAGCAATTACATCACATGCATTCAAGAAACCTTATTTACAAAGCAACTGAGTGAACTATCAACTAAATGAACAACTGTTGATTAAAAAATAAGATAAACAATGTTTCTACAGGAAGATTTTAAAATATTCGTTTTAAATAATACAACGAAAACTACAGGGAAAAGAAAAGTTGTCGAAAATTAAAAAAAGACAAAAAAAACAACAACAACATCAACCCCGGTTTCGAGGTACAGGGTAACGGCCAAAAGGACAATGAACTAGAAACACAAATGTAAAAACTACATACACAAATACCGCAAACAGACCAGACACGCATTAAAATAGTTTTACATATAGATGGGATTACGGCCTTGGAATGCCACAATATTGATTTATTTGGAACAACATATATTTACAAGCAAATTGGCGATCAATTTGTTAACAAGGTCATGAAGAGTGTATGAGAATGCAGTATGAACTTTACATATCCATATTGTTTTATTTGAATATTATATGTGTTTTAAGTATTGCTGAAATCGAAAAAAGTTTAGTTTTGCACAAATTTCTAAATTGATATAATTTAAATGGAAGAGTTATATATTTTGCCAAACATGTGCGAAATTACTCTGAGAAGGTAGGTGACAAGTTTTATATAAAAATGTATGGGCAAAATAATTACGAAGTTACGTTCCGGATTTCATTTATTCATATATATTTTTTTTCCAAAGTTATGAAATTCCAATTAAGTACAGATATTATAATTCTTAAAACAGAGCTGAGATGGAACTGCAAACAAAATATTGCCAAGAGCATGAAAGAAATAGGATTGAATATCGACACTCTGCTTTGGAAATGAACCGCGTGTTTTAAAGCATACACCAATACTGTTTGTGAGTTAAATGCTGTTAATGAAAGCACATTTTGCACAACTGCTGTAATCTCCACCATCCTTTGCCGCCACTTCTAGCGCAATCTTCTGATCTCAAGGATCATTCAATTACTGTATTTGTTAAAATCAATAAACGCTCCTTTGGAAGCTTAAAATGTAACAAAGGTATGAACATAATACTCTTTGGTTCTTGATTGAGAATTAATGTTCAGATATAAAAATTCTGAGTGTAACCCGTCTTTCACCGATTTAAGCGGCATTCTATTTTCAAAAATCGCAGTGTCGCATTCTATGATCCCAAAGGACAACATAATACAATATTCTTTTTACGGGTTGATATACTTTGCGGCCGCTTCAAACAACACTTCGCCTGCTATAGTGGAATGTAAACTATGACATTCTGAAACTAGAATCCTTTATTGCACAAGTCGTTGTCTGGAGTCATGCTTTGCAATACCAGCCACCAATTACAAGCCATGTCAGCTAGTGAAAACATGAAATAAATAAGGACCCAACTTACACGATTTTCTGCTATTTGATTGTTTTCATTTGAATTTGTCGACGATGGAGACAATTTATTGCCATTGATTGCATTCGAAACACTGGTACCTTTGGGGAAACTTGTCATGAGATGCTGAATATTTTAAGTATTTAATCTTATGTTTATTACATTCGTACTGAAAGTGCAATTTTAAGAGTTATTAGACACAGCCTTGAATGAAACTTATACAATGATGTAGATTGAATCGAATTGCTATATCTTTGTATGCAGTAGTTTTTTTGCATATATTTAAACAGTAATTCAAAGAAAAAATAATAGGATATATCAGAAATAATGTGTCCATATAATTGTTTATGTATTTTTTTAAAACATGATAAATTATGACCATGGGCTTGAATGTAAGTTATTTACACAAACTATTATAGCAAGTATTCACATTAATTGTTTTAAAACACTCTAGCAATTACGAAATAATCAATATGAAATTGTTTGTACTGTATAAGCATATACGCAAAACCATTAAGAGTGTGGTTTTGCCACACCAATTACCAGGTACTCATTTATAGTCTTGAATGTAGCTTATTCAAATTGTTACCGACGAACACATACATTGAGCACTAACGGATGAAAGGGATGGGGGCAACCGGCGCATCTCCGTTCAAGTGATCATTTCATGACAATATGGTAGTAGAATAATGCATAAATTACATCAAATTGCACCGTATGCGACTAACATTACCAACAGGTTTTCTTAATGAGGACTATCGAAAACCCATTGCTGGGGAAGAGGACGCACGCCCGAAGGTGCGCATCTATAGGGCGCCCCATTTAACGTGAACTCCTGTACCCATCCCTGTTGAGGACAAATTAGACTCAATCTATCATTAAGGTCCATGGTGTTAGTTAAAGCCCTTGGTGCCATTTATCTCCGATTTTCTTTTCATTACGGCTTTTATTTTTAATGAGTATGAAATGATCAAACGGTAATTTGATCGGTGAAAAAATGACGATTTTTTACTGGCAAAGAGCATGCAATCACTTTTGTATTTAGCTTTAGTGTACGTTTATTGTAACTTTATTCATTTCACATAGATCCATACTTTTAAAGAACAAGAGCTCCTCGAAATATGTCTGATAAATGTTGTACCTGTGTGTGTGTTATTATATAAATTGTTGCTTAGGTACGGAATATCCAAGAGACATATTCATTCACTAACGGTTTTGAAATAATGAATAAAGTATCAAACTCTTCGAAATGAAATGTCTTGATAATCTGTTGAAATAGCTGGGGTTGTTCAATGACACAACCACAATTTCCAGTGACTGTATTTGTCCTTACAATCATACAGGAGCACACTCCTTATTTACACAATATTTTGCACTTTGCAAACAGCGGTTGACACATTGAGATTGACCTCACATGATTTCTTACATGTAGACGAAATATGGTATCAAGGCTTTCTTATATGTTGCATTGGAAATATGAAAAACTATCCGTCTTAATGTCTGAAATAACGTTTCCTTGGCAGGATTTAAGCAGAAACATGAGAAATATCTTATGCTCAATCAATATTGAGTTATTCTGTTACTTCGACATCAATGCTTTTATTATACTGTTGGCCATTATGTATTCAAATCTTAGAAGGGTGTGTCTGTCGATTGTGTTTTAAGACTTTAAGGTAATTTTGCATAAAATATGTGTTTTCCGTCCGTTATCGTGGTGTGTTAAAACGCAAAAATCCTGGCGTAATCGTTAGAAAACGTGCATTATTCAGTAAATTCAGGTGCCGTTTATGACCGGCTTTTTGTTTTACATAAGCGCTTTCGGGGCTCGCGTCATAACAATGGCAGCTGAGCGACCTGGTTTCTAACCGAAAGTGGGTCAACGATGCCAACTTTTGCACAAAAACAATTATCAGCATATATAGCTATATACAAATATCAACAAATGAAATAAACACCATTTAACTTACATATTTTCTTCTGAGTTGTCTTTTCCTGGCAAGCTGATGGGTGTTTACTAGATAGTACTTTCTGCAGTTGTTTTGACGATTTGTTTGCTTTAAAAGCACTTAATTAATTCTAAAACATTCAACTCCTCCGAACTTTAGTTATTTCTGTCGGTTTTATTCAGAACAAACGACTTATATGGACATGATTCCATTACGTCGTATGCAATGAACAAAGAAGTTTCAAATATTTTTTCTCTGATGCTGAAGATGCTGTACATTTTATTAAGAGCATGTTAAAAAATTGTTCAGGCTTAAATTAGTTGTCAAAACAAATAAAGGTTAAAGTAGGACTGTTTCGGTAATTAATCGATTACCCAATAGGTAGTGTGTGTAAAGAATCCCAGTAATCCAGTCCATTTCCAAAAAAACACACTCTTTCCAAACGAATGAACACTGCAAAAAATGGCATCGAAACAAAAATGCAACTACCGAAGTATGTTGCGGCACTAATCGAGCTTAATGTAAAACTTTTCAATGACATCACTCATGACGTCACAAAAACACCTGTTATGAAGGTTATTTTGAACTAATTGTTTTTGCATTTTAGTGACATTTAACAGCTTTTTTAAAACACAAATGATGTGTATTTTATGCAATAATAGCGATAATACACCCTTTTTCGGTTGTTACAATCTGCAAAGGTCCTTAAAATAGTTTACAACCCTCGTGCTACGCACTCGGGCTGTAAACCATTTTGCGGGCCTTTGCAGATGGTAACGACCTCAATAAGGTGTATTAACCCTGTATACTCATATCAAAGGTTTTATCAGAGTTCCTATGTTGTAGGATTTTATGAGTACATAGTAGACCACATTGTAATAAATATTTATATATTTATACATGTCTTAATATGTCATTTAAAAAAAATAAAGATATTATAATTACTTTAACTTATACTACAATCATAATTGTTATTATTTATTATTATTATAGTAGTAGTAGTAGTAGTAGTAGTAGTAGTAGTAGTAGTAGTAGTAGTAGTAGTAGTAGTAGTAGTAGTAGTAGTAGAAGTAGTAGTAGTAGTAGTAGTAGTAGTAGTAGTAGTAGTAGTAGTAGTAGTAGTAGTAGTAGTAGTAGTAGTAGTAGTAGTAGTAGTAGTAGTAATAGTAGTAGTAGTAGTAGTAGTAGTAGTAGTAGTAGTAGTAGTAGTAGTAGTAGTAGTAGCAGTAGCAGCAGCACCACCAGCAGAAGTAGTAGCAGTAGTAGTAGAAGTATAAATCACATAAGCAGCAGCAGCAGCAGCAGCAGCAGCAGCAGCAGCAGGAGGAGGAGCAGCATGAGCAGAACAGTAGCTGCAGAAGCATCCTTGGGAGCAGCAGGTTTAGCAAAAGCAGTGCAGTATAATAATTATTAATTTTTATTTGCTGTTATTATTATTCCTAATAATTATTATGATTATAATTATAAATTTTATTTTTATTATAAAGACATCAATAAAGACATCGGTAAATTAGTGTTTTCATAAAAATATTCAATACCGTGTTTTGTATTTACTCCCTCACACGCCTGGTGGTATCAACAAATCTCCAAAAAAATGGTGCATACGCTCAAAGTTCCTCATGAGCTACACAGTACGATAATCATTCATGTTTTGACGGTTAATTGGGATTCAAAATTTATGACCGCAGGAGATAAATTAAAAAAATCCAATCATATTGGCATCTGCTACTTCAATCATTATTGTAAGAAATTTATGTATAACCTAAATTTCAATGAAGGGAGTACATAAAAGCATGTACAATTTTTCCAGACATTGGAAATAATTACAATCATTCACAAACATCTATCAGACTGTGAAATGGCATTTTTGATTGCATTCCAGAATCAAATTTGTCAAACCAGGCGGTATGCATTTAATAATAGACATTGTGATGTACTTATAATTAAGAGTATATGCATGCCATGCAATCAAGAAACTGCATAAACAAAGCAACTAAGTGAGCATTTCAACTAAATGAACAACTGTTTGATTTCAAAATGGAATTTAAAAAAAAAGTTAACAATGTTTTTACACAATAGGATACAAAAATCCAAATAAATGAGGCTTTTAAAAAATATATGGAAAATTGAGTTTTTAAAATATTTGTTTTAAATAATATAAACTACAGGGAAGAGCCTAGAAATCGAAAAAAAAAAACCGGTTTGGACGCACAGGGCAACGGCTAAAACGAAAATGAACTACAGACACAGTGGTAAAAACATTACATACACAAATACCACACACATACCACAAACGCATCGTTTACCTTTAAATGATAGGATTAAGGCCTTGGAATGATCAGTGGAACACTAGTTCAATGGAACTCGCGTCTACTTGAGAGCTTAAACTTAATTGTTCACCCTTATTGTACACACTTGTCCTAAAAATGGAAAATGTTTACTAATACGAAACAAGAAGTATCTTTAATGAAGATAAACGACGATCAATTTGTAAACAAGGTCATTAATAGTGTATGAGAAAGCAGTATGAACTTTACATGTGCATCGTGTTTTATTTGAATATCAAGGGTAATAATTGCTTAGGTAGAACAAAGTTTCGTTTTTACACCAATTTCTTACTCAATCTAATATTAATGGCAGAGTTATATTTTGCTAAACATGTGCGAAAATACTCTGAGAAGTTATGTGGCTTTTTATTTCAATTTCCATTTATAAAGTATCATTTTTGGTTAAAGCAGAAGAAAATCTGCACAACTAAGATGAAATCATTGTAGTCATAATGGCATTAATATAGCTTAGCAGAATGATGAAAGACATTGAAGTTATGTTGTTTTGTCTCTTAAGTGCTAAGAATGATATCTTTATGATCAAGAACAGCTCATTTATATGTATTACAGTTTATTTTTAGGTGTTTTGGGTTTAGCAGAAGCTGATCAAAATAACAATAATAATCCTACTCTCAGGCAGAAGTAACTAGTCCGAACGGGAAAACAGATTAATCGTCAATATGTCATCAATTGTTAAGAATGGCATAGACCTATAAACACTAAACAAGTCCTAGATACTATTACGAATCGTAGCTATGCGGCAATCTCCGACCAACTTCATCAGACGCGGCCCGAAGTTTTCATAGCGGAACAAACTGTTAAGAGCTAGTTCCTAAACTGATTTGGTTTTTCCAAAGTTATATTTAGGGAGGTCAATCTCAGAGAGTGACTGCGATTATTTGTCGAAGACCTGAGTGGAATTAAAATTATTCGGTTTTGTTTCGGATTATCGAATATAAAACTGCTTTGAAAGTTTGGAATTAGAGGCTAATGTTGGGAATAATAAACAGGGTCCTTTTTTTCTATAGATAGTTTATCAAAGTGCATGTAACTGGAGATTACGTGAGGCTTGCAAGGGGATTATTAGTTTCTGTTAACAATAAATTACTGAATTCATATCACGTCTTAAAAATCATTTAACAGATTGCACATAATTATAATATTCAATGTGTTTTAACAGAAATTAATTGCTAAAGGAAAGCAATTAGAAGTCAGTATCCAGAAAAAATCATTTCAAAACTTCATCTTATTTTTGCCTCACCTAGACTCACCGACTTAACTATAAACCAACAAAAACGGTTCATTTCCTTTATTTTTTCTTTATTATTATTAATTTACCACAATATTTGACTGGTCTACAATCTAAACCCTTGTCTTAAGATCTACGTCAAAACTGAGGTTAAACAGCTATCGTCGAAAAACTGACAAAGAAGCTTTATGAATACGACCCCAGTCTGTCAACTGGGCTAAAGGCACTGGTCAGATTAATTCTACTGTTATGGTTGATGTTTGCTGATGTTTGTTCAACTGGATTGTCACCATTCTAAGCACAAGCGTGCGTTTAACATTTGCATCCGGCTGTATATATCCATGACTAACAGTTACCAACTAACTAATACAAACGAAAAAGAATATCATATACATTGTATTGTCAGAAAAAACATACTAGTTTGTTTGTACGAGCCTATTCATAATATCTACACGCGTATATTTAATAATGATAGTTATTACAACTAAGCCTTTGTCTATAAAACGAAAGATTACCATGACAATTTTGATAATTCTACACTAAGTGATAAATTTTCTTCTATATTTTATGGAAAAAATGAAACCTTTATTGCTCAAAGATCAGTTTTCATTACGTCAAGCAACTTTTTTCTCTCGTAAATTAGTAATATGAAATAGATTATAAGTAACTTCCATGGCCGAGAGTGTAAAATAGGTTCATTCCGACCCGAGCGTAAGGTGTTTTGCGGAAACGAGGTTTACCGAGTTTCCGCAAAACATCCTGCGCGAGGGTCGGGATGAACCTATCTTACACGAGCGGCTATGGTAGATGCTTTTTCTCCCACCTCATTAAACAAAATTAAGTAAAAATGTATTTTTTTGCTGGAACTCCTTTGTGCTTAGTGAAAATAATTGCGTACGGATATGCGATAATTCGTGGTTGTCATGGATATTCGCGCAGTGATTCAGAGTACGTAAATGGTCTGATCGGTCTTTAAATAGTTCTAAGAAGAGTGAAGCATTATTTCTTGAAAGGTGCGTGATAACTGGTTTCTGGTGCTATTTGAAGCGAGAATAATTAAGAAGCGTTCTAAATATTGCCACAAGACAAGGATTCCATGATGCGCTACAGACGACAGTCTTCAACAAGGGAGGTAATTACAATGTGATGACCATTAAAAGAAGTTCCATACGGGCATTTTATCTTCGCCCGTGGGCAAGATAAGAATTTCTAGCATGGTTAAATTAATGGATCTACTTATCTGAGGTGGGAGAAAACAGTTTCTTATTAAATGAGATGGTTATACTTATACTAGACGAAAACATAGGCAAAATTATTACATACATGTTTTGTAGTTATTTTCGGGTTTTTAATAAATAACTTATGTGAAATTGAGATATCTTTTTTCCGATTAAGTACACATTTTATAATTACAATCTTAAACGCGAGCTAGGCAATGCAAGCAAAAATGGTCAATAGATAGAAATAGTTTTGAATATTGACAGTTTGCTTTGGAAATAAACCGCGTGTTTCAAAGCATACAACAATACTGTTTTTTGTTAAATTATATTAATGCAAACACATTTTGTAGAACTGCTGCAATATCTCCCACACTTTCACCACCAAATTGAGCTTCTATCGCAATCTTCTGATCTCAAGGATCATTCAGTTACCCTATTTATTGATATCAATTAACGCTCCTTTGGAAACTTAAAAATGCAACAAAGGTATGAACATACAACTACGGAATGCCGTTAGGGCCATCGCCTATGAATGTGTTGATCTGAAACGCGATACTCGATAGTACGATGATGAAAACGCGAAATCACGAAACTACGATGTTGAAAACGCGACAGTACAATGATGAAAACGCGAATAAATGCTTAATGTTACCAATGGTTTGTACAACACTGTTTACCCCACAAGCACCTACTAAAGCTGGTCGACTAAAGCGGCATTTTATTTTCAAAAATCACTGCGTCGCATTCAATGACCGCAATGGACAATATATTAAAATGATATTGTACGGGTTGATATTTTGCGGCCGCTTTAAACAACACTTAGCCTGTTATAGTGAACTGTTAACTAGGACATTCTGAAAGAATAATCCATTTTGTACAAGTCTGTTGCTTAAAGTCATGCTCAGGAATACCAAGTCACCGATTACTAGCCATGTCATCGAGTGAATACATGAAATAAATGGGGATCCAGCTAACACAATCTTCTGCTATCTGATTATTTTCATTTGAGTATGTCGACGACGGCGTTGTTTTGATTGCCATTGAATTGCATTCGAATTGCTGGTACCTTTGGGGAAACTTGTCCTGAAATTATGATTAATTTAAGCATGTACTCTATCTTATGTTGATTAAATTTGTATCGAAATTGCAATTTCATGAGTTATTAGACATAGCCTTCAATTTAGCTTATACAGTGATGTAGATTGGATCGAATTGGTGTACCTTTGCATTCAATAGTTTTCTTTGTATATTTTTACAGTAAGCTATAGAAATAATAAAAGCATTGTATTCATGAAACAACATATACGTATGAATTAGAAACGATGTGTCCGAATAATTTATATGGCCAGGCTTGAATGTAAATATGTTAGCGACACATATTATGGCTGCGTACTTACATTCATTGTTCGAAGAGCACTGTAGCAATTATGACATACTCATTATGAATTTGTATATACTGTGTAGCATATAAGCAAAACAATTAAGAGTGTAACACTGCAAATAAAAGTGCCAGGCACTCACAAATAGTCTTGAAGGCAACGTTTCAAAATTGTAAACGACAAAAATGAGCGTGCCTTTTAGCAGGGATCCAGTTAGTTTTGTTGTGTATTATCACTATGTTCCATGGGAAATGTTCATAGGAAATACAATAGGCGTTGAATTATAGTCCGTATACATTGAATACTAGTGTTCTCTTTCAGATGAACATTTCATTCAATATTGCAGTAAAAGATGCACTCTTACTCCCAAATAAGATGTACCACAATAAATACAAATTATTAAATTTACCGAAAAGGATTAAAAAGTATCGAAAGCAATGGTTCTTATGAAGAATTCTGTGTTTAATTTGAAAAAAAAGCTGCAGAAAACACAGTAATCCTACCTTATGAGATGATAGCTGATCACTGTAAATCATTAAGCACACACCAGTCATTAAATATTTGTGCATTTTCAGCTATTAATGCACGGTTACAATCTCATTTTCAGTAATTAATGTGTACCATTATTTAGAAAGCAGTTAAGCAGGTTTTATCACTCAAAATTTATGATTGTTATACGTGTGTATACATTGATTTTAAATACGAATGTAACTTTAAAATTATGCACCAGTAACACCAAAATACAATAACTTTTAGTGGGGGAAGTCCCGTCCCCCTTGCCAGTTTTTTGTTGTTGTTATTTGGGAGGGGGGGGGGGGGCTTCCTTGGATGCCTAGAGGTGCCCCTCATCTCACGTCGCATCCTGACGCTATTAAGGACAAATTGGACACAATCTGTCCATTTATCATCAAGCTCTATGGTGTCAGTGAAAGCCCTTGGTGCCATCTATCTTCTATATTTCTAGGTCCTCTTCTATTAATGAGTATTAAATGATCAAACGTTAATTTGTTCGGTGAATAATGAAGGATTTTACTGACTTATGGCGAAGAGCATGTTATTAGATATGTCTTTAGTTTAATGGGATGTTTGTTCAATTCCACAAAGATCCATACTTTTTTGAATAAAAAACATCCACATGGAATGTCTGATAAATTATTTACCTGTGTTGTTATTTGATTCGTTTTTTTTACGTACGAAATTCTCAAGAGTTACAAAAGGTTCTATAATATATGAATGGTTTTGCAATCAAACTCTTCCAAATAAAGTGTTTTGATAATCTTATTTTTGAAATGGCTGGGTTGGTTTTCTGACTGACATTATTTGTGCTTACAGCCATACAGTAGCACACTTGTTATTTACAAAATATTTATTTGTTATATACATTGAGGTCTACCACCCATATGGCTATTTCTCATATGAAGAAATAAACACACCAAATCTGGTATTAAAACATTGTTATATGTTGGAATGGAAATATGAATAAAACATCCCTCTTTATGTCAGACATATACTTTCCTTGGCAGGATATAAGCAGACACATAAGAAATATCATATGTTCAATCGATATTGAGTTATTCTGTTACTTCGACATCAATGCTTTTCTTATGCTGTTTAGCATTATTTATTCAAGTAGTATAAGGGTGTGTCTGTCGATTGTGTTTTTATAATTATTTGCTGATTTGCTTGTTAATATTCGCGAATTTTTTCACGTGTTTACATGGAAGACCACATTGTTAAAAACGTCAACAGATGTTGATATATATTGAAATATTGTCTTTGAAAGTCACGATAACGTTAAATTATCCCTCTGCGGTTTTGGTATCTCTTTTATAATTTATTTATTGACTGTAGCGGCGTGGGTTGACTAACCACCACAAGCAGGTATTTTACTTACTTAAAGCTGCACTCTCATAGATTGAACGTTTTGACTACTTTTTATTTTTTTGTTTTGCGAAAATCCGTGGAAACCAATTAAATAAGACTGCTGACAAAAAATTAGATCGCAGATTTTTATATTTAAGTTAAAAAAAAGAGATGTTTTATGCGTTTTTCTTAAACCGTTAGTAACGGTTTATGCCATAAAACATTAATTTTCCAATGGAAAGTATGAAAATCTACGATTTATGTTTTTGTCAGCAGTCTTATATCATTGGTTTGCAGATATTTACTTAAAAAATTGCTCTTTCCAAGACAAAAATAAAAAAGTTGTAAAAATGGTAATTATGTGAGAGTGCAGCTTTAAGATGGTTTTTTTGCAATTTCGGTAAATATGTGTCTTCATAAAAAATATGCAATACCATGAACAAATAATTTGGTTCAGAATCATGAGCGAGTCCCTTTAACCCCATACGCTAAACCCCAGACTTATAGCAATATTTATGTTAAAAGCGAGATGAGTATTGTAACCCTTAACAATATTAATGGTTCCCCACCTTGTACTCTCAACTAATCTCCATAGGTTCCGTGCATACGCTAAATATTCCTCCTATGCTACACAGTACGATAATCGTTTTATGTTCTGACAGTTAATTAGGATTCTAAATTTATCACCGCAGCAGATAAATTAACAAATCCAATCATATTGGCATCTGCTACTTCAATTATAATTGTAAGAAAATAACGTATTACCTAATTTCAATGAAGATAGAGTACATAAAAGCATGTACAAGCTTTCCAGACATTTGAAATGTTCACAATCCTTCACATACGTCTATCAGACTGTGCAATGACATTTTGATTGCGTTTCAGAATCAAGCCATGGTCAAACCAATTATTTGTCGAACCAGGCCGTATTATGCATTTAATAATGAACATTGTGATGTACTACTAATTATGAACAGCTGCAATGCGAAACATGCGAACAAGAAACAAATAGATTTACTGTTAGGTTGAATTTAGTGAAAACTACAATGTTTTACACCAAAATATGCAAATAAGAAAGGTAAAAAATCCGAATAGGATAGGCATATGAATACATTTTATAAAAAAATATACGATATATAAAACATTCGTTGTTAAATACACAATGCAAACTACAAGGAAAAGTAGTCGAACAATAAGAAAAATAAACCCTGTTTAGAGGCAAGGGCCAAATGAAAATGAACAAGAGACACAAACGTATAAACACTTCATACACTAATACCACATATAGACCGCACACGCCTTGTGGTCAATGAAACATTAGATCATTAGGACATGATTCTTCTTGGGGTTTAAACTAATTTGTATGGCAAAACAAATTAAATGGTTAATGCTTACTAAATTGATTTTATTTTTCACTAAGAAGCGTTTTGTTAACGGTCCCAGTCTGTCAACAGGCCAAAGAAATATGGTCAAATAGATTGTATAGTTGGGTGTTGATTATTGTTAAGTTGTTTGTGCTCTGACTTGTAGCAGTTCTCAGCACAAAAGAGCGTTTTACACTTGCATACTGAGATAAAAGCAAAGCTGAGAGACAGTCGCTTGTAAAATTGTCGGTCGAGTATTAAATTTTAACATATGTTTCTCTTTTACTCTTCGAAAAACGTGAGATCGTATTAATTTTGAAATGGGTGTAAAAGCGCGGTAAGATAGTCCAATTTATTTTTTAGAATGATGCGATTGAATATAGAGGCGACCACGTCTCACCTTAGAGATAGCGACTGTATAATTGCGCAGAAACAAACAACAACATTTTCATCAGCATACGTCTGTCTTTAAATCTTCTGACGTAGACTTGTAAAGACGCACACAATAAAAGCTGCCCTCAATGCTATGTTAACAATGAATATATACGAGTTGTAAAATTCATCGACTAATCAACAACATATTCAGACTGTAAAAAAGGCGTCACAACATTGTCACTGTCGTGTCATATAATACTGAGATGGCTTGCAGCATTAACAAGGAAATGAGATAATTAAAAGATGAAATACCTCACGGGAAACCAGACAGGAAAATCAGTAAAAAAATATTTCTCTCCATTTTATTCTCATTTGAATCAGAACTTCAGACAGAATCATTTTTTACTAACGATTTCTCAAATTTCATTGGAATTCTCCTTTTTGAACGCAAATGTTTCTCTTTATGAGTGGTAAAAAGAACTGCCGTAACGTTATACAACGGTTGTAAATCGAAGATCATCTTAAAATGCATGAAAATCAGACATGATATGAAGAATCGACATGGTGCACACATTGTTTGCACATTGTCATTCCATTTTCTGAAACAAGTTAAGTTTATAATCCACTTATTAAAGCTCGAATATATCAGACTCTAAAAGCATGAAACTTTTATACATCATATTCTAGTCCGTTTTCTTCATGATTTTTAGAAGTCAATGAAGCATGTCCCTTGGTGGGGTTTGAACCTATAGACTCTTGGGTAAGAGGCAGACAGCTACACCCTCAATTCATAAATAAGTTTTGTTTAGTTCAGTTTACACAAATGCCTTTAAAGCTGCACTCTCACGGATTTACCGTTTTTACAACTTTTTTATTTTTTGTCTTGGAAAGAGCAATTTTTTGCGTAAATGTCTGCAAATCAATGATAAAAGATTGCTGACAAAAGATCGGATCGCAGATTAGCATATTTCCGTTCGTAAATTAATGTTTAATGGCTTAAACCGTTACTAACGGTTTAAGGAAACTGCATAAAACATTAATTTTTGAAATGCAATATAAAAATCTGCGATTTATTATTTTATCAGCAGTCTTATATCACTTGTTTTCATGGATTTTAGCAAAAAATGGCTCGTTCCAAGACATACATTAAAAACTTGTCAAAACGTTCAATCTGTGAGAGCGCAGCTTTAAATTGCTAGATTGCGATGAACGTTTTTATAGCTTATAACATTATTTTATTGCCAGAACTAGATCAGCAGGAAAAAGGTACAGGCCGTGTAAAATTTGCAAACTCCCAATTCCGGTCAGTCATTGAGCAGCTTTTTTGGTTTGGAAAATATTAATAAAGAAATCCATTTTCATTGTTTTTAAAGTGAAAACATACGGACAAATTTATGAAGTTTAGAGGATTTTTATTTATTGTTATTTTATAATCTAATTCATTTTACCCAAACTTTAATTCCGTATCGGTGAACTGTGAGTTAATGTCAGATTTAATATGTTTTATTATGTGCCCTCTCTCGATGTCACGATTTGTATTAACTAACATCGTAAATCTTTTAAGCCAAGAATGTCAAACATATAGACAGGCAGGTACGTAGCACCGCGCATGATTTTGGACTGGACCAATATATATGCAAAAAGCTACAGAAACATGCTCAGTAGCAAAAAGTTTAAACATAAACCCGGTTTAGTGGCAATGGGCAAACGCCAAAGACATAGAACACAAATTTACAAACAAGAAACATAGAACAGCACAAAACTCTACAAACAGCACAGTGCATAAATACTATATATATATATATATATATATAATTGGTATGTTTGTTAGGTACCGCCTTGGAACGGTCAGTAAAATGTAAATTTACTGGGGGTTTAAACCAGTTTATGCGCACAAACCTCACTCTTATCCCAACAATTCTTAATAAAGATAAACAAAACAACAAGGCTAACAGCAAACATAGAGCGTTGACTCACCACCATCCATCTCTGCAAGGGTTTCCTGGGCATTTCGATGGGCTCGATAGTTTGACCAGCAGCATGGCTCTATTTGTTTCTCATCCAGCCCCCAGAAGGCCAGCTCTTCTTCAAAAAGGGGTCCGCACACGTCCGTAGGTGCATGAAGTTTCCCCGTGCGGTAGTAATTCAAAATCATATTAAACACGCCTGGGTGTCGGTCGAAAAAGTACTCTCCTGATTCTGGGTCAAAGTCTGGATTGTGGCCACGGCTATTGGTCAACCACGCCAACCGAGTGTCGGGAATGTTCTTCAGCGTTGAACGATATGTTTCGTACCTGATACCGCCAACATTAATCACGATTCGGTGTTCG
The DNA here is from genome assembly GCF_026914265.1 of Mya arenaria. NCBI lineage: Eukaryota > Metazoa > Mollusca > Bivalvia > Myida > Myidae > Mya > Mya arenaria. The sequence continues at coordinate 38,964,123 of NC_069125.1, forward strand.
CTTCGTCGCCCGGTGCAACCGGACTGTCGGTCGAGGATGGAGGACTTTGGGGCGATTAGAGACCTCCGCGAGAAGTCAACTAATGACATTGCTTACGTTTTGTTATCTTTTTATGAACACCATGATAACCACGAACTAAAATTGCACCATTTATGGATTTTGCTTAAAATAATTTTATGCATATCCTTTAATATCCCGAGAAGAATAACTTTTATTTCCTTCGCAGAAAGAGACACGAATGACAATGTATTTTTATTTATATCAATTGCTCCATTCACTGACGACACATAAATACCGATAAACAGTATTGTGCGTTTAATAACGAGATAATTAAGAGAAGTTTATCACTCATTATCTATCTACCTATGTTCTCGATGCCACAAGAGAGTGATCCAAAGTCATTATTCTGATTAATTCCAGTAACTTATCACCACGTTGTATAATCGTCCTTACAGTAGTGTTGGAATGCCCACATGGTATCGTTGAGCGATCAACAACGAGCGAGTGAGCTGCCGCGTCATTCTATGTCGCGGTAAATCGTCAGCAATGCAGCAACCAGGTAGCGCTTCAAGAGAGAGGGCAGAGACTCTAACGTCTTGCTACCTGTTCAGTGCAGCACAGACAAGTGCTAGTTTCATTTCAGATTATTTATTTTCATGTGGCTTCTATTACCTACCCGCTGATTTCCCAAGTAGTTGATCGGAACGTGTGGCTAGGGATTACTGGAACGACGCTTGCTCCAACGGAGAAGCAATTGACGGAGAATTTTAAAATGTATATATGTTTTTGGAATAGGAATATGCTATTAAAAATAAATAACACTTAGCAGTATTCATTTTATTGGAATTTAAGCAATAGAAGCAATCATTTATTCGATTTTATAGTTATATACAATTATGTGTGTCACATAGGTCGTATCATTAAATGTTGTTTAAGTACAGCATTCACAACTGTTTCTACGAACAATACAATTAATTGCAACGTTTAAGTAGCATTATTAACAATTCGGTGTGGTATGAAGAGCTATTACTTATAAGTATCTCATATAAACATAACAGTGTTATTTAGATATATATATATTCTCCTTGGTTAGAATCATAGAAGAATAATAATATGAAGAAGAAGAAGACGATGACAACAACAGCATCAACAACAGCAACAACAACGACACAAATATTAATCATCATAGACAACAACAGCAACAACCACAATAACAACAACAACAACAACAACAACAACAACAACAACTACTACAACAACAACATTTGTTCATTTGAAATATTTATTTTTTCGAGTCAGTTAAATATAACCCATATGGAACTTTCATTCAAAACTTATATGCATGTTCATGCACACAGAGTCTGATACCTTGAGTCTGTGCAAGTAACCGTTAACTAAATATCATCTAATGATTGCTTGTTAACAATATTTAACAATTTAAGGAACACAATAACTACCTTATAAGGATATAACGTAGCAAGAACCATTCACATATAGAATTAACAAACACATTTGCAAACCGTATTTTATTAATCAACAAGACATTTGATGCTAAACAGTAAAACATAGTTATTATTCAAACTGTTTTGAAACTTGTTTCGGTTTAAGTGATTTTGAATATATTAAAACAGAATAACAGTATGATAGTATTACAAAGTGCATGTACCAATCAAATAAGAAGAACTACAGGAGATATTAGCTTTTTCATAACAGTCTGTTGTTTGTTTATTTTGTTCTTAATGTTTCCGTACCTTACAGGTGGTTTCTCATTAAAACGCACTGAACAGAAACAATAAGACAAAAGAAGAATGCAGTTTCTACAACAGATGTTTGAAGTATATTCGTGTTTGGCAGCGTTCGCATGGTGTTTACTTTTGGCGTCCCATAATTTTCAACAACAATCTGCTTTGAGGAAGCATCTTAACATTAACAAATGATTAAGAATGTACCTTGAGTAGTTAAGGGGAAATATTTCCAGGTAAGAAAACAATTAACAATTTTCCAATGACTGTTATGATTTGTCAAGCACTGTCAGTGACCTATACCACCGGTGTTAGCGTTACTCCATTCTCCAAAATCACCCAGTTGTTACATACCGTCAGTGGCCTTGACCACCGGCGTAAGAGATACTCTATTCCAGAACCAATCAGTTGTTAAACACTGTCAGTGGCGTAAGCGTTACTCTATTCCCCCAAATCATCCAGTTCTTAAACACTATCAGTGGCGTAGGCATTACACTATTCCCCTGAATCGCTCAGTTTTTAAACACTCTCAGTGGTGTAAGCATTACTCATTTCCTCAGACTCACACAGTTATAAAACACTGTCAGTGGCGTAACTCTATTAGCTAGAATCACCCAGTTGTTAAACACTGTCAGTGGCTAAGCGTTACTCTATTCCATAGAATCACCAATCAGTGGCGTCAGCGTTACTCTATTTCCCAGAATCACCAAATGCTGAACCTCTGTCATTGGCGTAAGCGTGATTCAATTCCCGGGAACCACCCAGTTGTGAAAGATTGGCAGTGGTGTAAGCGTTACTCTATTCCTCAGAACCATTCAAGTTGTGAATTGCTGTCAATGGCGTAAGCGTTGCTCTATTCCTCAGAACCACCCAGTTGTAAAACACTATCAGTTGCGTAAGCATCACTCTATTCCCTACAACCACCCAATTGTAAAAATGCTGTTAGCAGCTCAAGCGTTACTTTATTCCCTAGAACCACACAATTATAAAACACTATCAGTGGCGTTAGCGCCACTCTATTCCGTAGAACAACCCAATTGTAAAATACTGTTAGTGGCGTAAGCGTTACTCTATTGCCAAGAACCACCCAGTTGTTTAACATTGTCAGTGGCGTAAGCGTACCTCAATTCCCTCGAATCATAAAGATGTGAATTACTACAAGTGGCGTGAGAGTTACTCTATTTCCCAGAATCACTCAATGGTGAACCTATGTCAGTGGCGTTAGCGTGACTCTACTCGCCGGGACAACCCAGTTGTTAAAGATTGGCAGGGGCGACAGCTTTACTCTACTCCTCAAAACCATCCAGTTGTAAAACACTATCAGTGGCGTGAGCGTCACTCTATTCCTTAAAACCACCAAATATTAAGATACTGTTAGTGACTAAAGCGTTACTCTATTACCCAGAACCACCCGATTGTGTTATATTGTCAGTTGCATAAGCGTTACTCTATTCCCTAGAACAAACCAGTTGTAAAATACTATCAGTGGCGTAAGCGTGGCTCTATAACCTAAAACCGTCCAGTTGTTTAACACTGTTAGTGGTGTAAGCATGACTCTATTTCCGGGAACTAACCAGTTGTGAAAGATTGGCAGTGGCGTAAGCGTTACTATTTTCCTTAGGACTGTCAGTGGCGTTTGCGTTATTCTATTCCTCACAACCGCCCAGTTGTTAAACACTATTAGTGGCGTAAGCGTCATTCTATTCCCTAGAACAACCCTATTGTAAAAAAAACAGTCAGTGGCGTAGGCGTTACTCTTTTATCCAAAACCACCCAATTGTTTAACATTGTCAATGGCGTAAGAGATACTCTATTCACTAGAATCACCCTGTTGTAAAATACTGTCAGTGGCGTTAGCGTTACTCTATTCCTCAGAATCACACAGTTATAAAACACTGTCAGTGGCCTCATCTTTACTCTATTTCTCAGAACCACCCAGTTGTTTAACACTGTCAGTGACGTAAGCGTAACTCTATTCCACAGAACCAAATACGTGTTAATCACTGTTAGTGACTTCAGCGTTACTCTATATCTCAGAACCACCCAGTTGATAAACACTGTCAGTGACGTAAGCGTTACTCTATTCCACAGAACCACCCTGTTCTGAAACACTGTCAGTGGCGTAAGCGTTACTCTCTAGAATCATCCAGTTCATTCAATGATCATGGACGGCAAGAAATAAAGACGACGTAACGTACAAGGTTTTTAAATCCTTTCATCACGTCATCTTACTTTTCAAAAGAAATATACGTATTTTATACATATTTCTTTGGAAAAAAAATCATATCCTATTCTTTCGGCCTCAATTTTTTTTAAGCCATAATCATTGTAGATGTTCTCTGGACTTTTAAAAAAAAATGAATTAAAGTATCCTGAAGTGAATAAATGTATAAACCTAAAGATAACTTTATATTGTTTCTTTATATCTAGTGATGAAGGCGTGACGCTGAAACGTTCGAGATAATAAACTTTACATGTGTGTGTGGTTTATTTTATTCATAAACCTAAACATAACACTCTGAATACATACTTAAAATTAACGGATAAAGTCTGAACGAAATAGGATATAATATTGTTTATACAAGTTATAGGTTGTAATTCGTATGGCATTTTCTCCCTAGCGTTTTCAATTATAACGCACGACCCCTAATGATTTTTTTCGTTTGTAATAAGTATGATTTACGAGATTGTAATTTCACAGTCTATTAGCTAATACCTCCGATAATTTGGTAACTCTGTGCTATAACATGTGAGAAAATAGTCAGATAAAAAGGAAACATCTAATTGTAAATGGCATTTATTGACAAAGATAGTTTATTAAGCCGCAAGAAGGATTTGATAGTTTTAAATATAGTTGCAAACAAATGATAAAGGAAAAAAGTCGACTTCAACATTTATTTCCAATGAATGCTTGCTTTCAAAGTCTTTTAAAAGTTTTAACACGAATTTTCCATGGGAAAATGCCCTAGTATTCTGAGATTGCAATAATTTCCCTTGTCTTTATAACTTCTCGACATGTGTATGGTTCAGCCAAAGTGTCCAGCCAAAGCTACAAAGCTAACAAATTAGCTAATAAATTATTTAACGATTTTTTTTTCTAACATGTGCATTCGTTGTGATCAATTTCATCCGGTTCAAAATGGTATCGAAATGACAGTTTACAATAGATTAAACCAGTCCAATGTTGATGGTTCTTGATTTGTATGATGAAATTTAGGTTTTTGCTTCAGAGTTTATGTAAGAGCTGTGTGGCTGATCTAACTTTCAAAGTGTAGTTTTTGTCTGGTCCTTAGAGATCATAACTAGGATCACAACACAACCTCGGATTAGTGTGGAATTTTTACCATGTCTGGATTCTTATTATTTAACAAGGCTGCAAGTGGATGTAAATCGCATAATTTTAACTATGCAGTTGTGCCCAAAGACTTAACTATTCGGAATTTCAACCGGGAATCAATTTGAACTTAGTTATAAGTATTAAAAGTGTTATTGTTAGATTCACGAACTACTTTCACAAACACACCGGCATACATCCAAGGCTCATTATAAAACGGAGATGGGCGAGGTGTTCCGATTTCCGACATCGACATGTAAAATTCGCTCTTTGATAACTGAGTACGATGTTTCTATGTTTCAACTGCCAACTATGTGACAGACAAAACGTAATTGGCAGCGACTTTACGTGACGGTCCACGTGGAATAACTGAACTGCGCACCTAGGTGGTGACACGTTTAATCGTTCACTGTACAGAGTTTAGGTTGTTATTAATATTATCCAAAGACGTGAACCTATACATTGTAGAGTGATGTGAAACGTAACTGTTTTCCATGTTGCAGTTTTATGGTGACTTATATCTGTCATTTAGAGTTTTCGAATTTTCGCGTAAAAGGGCTTAAATGCACAAAGTGGTTCCACGAAATATTATTCTTTAATGACTATTGAACAGTTAATTATGCGTAGCAATTCTTCAATTATAGCTATAACTTATTCTCAAAAATACACCTTTATTGTGTTCACAGAATCAAAATCATTTTTGTTTATAAAAGATTGAGCTCTTCAAATTCAAACAGTGAAATGGAGATGATCTTAACGTCTTGAACACGAACTGGGCAATACTGTTCAATGTTTTGTCTTTCTCTTCATAATAGGTACAACCTTTTAATGTTTTATTAATGCCAAAATCATGACGCAATTTTATTTTTACAGACAAAATAGATTTTGAAAGTAGAATTCTGGAGGTAAAATTCTGGAGAATGTTACAACTACCATTTCCATAAATGATTTTTTTTTAATTAACCGATGATTTTGCCACTAATATTACTCTGATGTATTCGAAGGATCTCGCTTTCTGATTGTATGTGTACGAATAGGCTATGCCCATTTTCTTGTTTTTACATGTTTTAATGTTTTAATTCAGCATTAACAGCATTTTAGTAAGCCATCAATAATGTATTCTAGAATCAGCTGAAAATCAGTTCTTAAACAATGTAAAATAATTAATGAAGCTTTTTTTGTGTAAGATGATCATACAAGAAATATGCAATTAATATTCCAGGTATTCAGTAATTTCAACTGTGCCAGTTTAATTCAATATGCCATTTAATGTCTGCTCCATTTTAACCGGATAACCTAAGACTAATAAGTCAGGGTTTAACTCTTACAATTTTTTAAATTTTGCCTTATTATCATGTTTTATAATTCTTGAGATTTAACTCAGTATCCAAAATAAAACCGATAATCCCCCAACCACCACACCCCCGTAAAGTATTAACTCATGCGCACTATTTGTACTTCAACAATTAAAGAGGTATACTATCCATTTGGTTTTAAAATATAGTGTCGCTTTCCTTTTCTCTCTCAGTAGGAAGTACACAAACAGCACGTTATGTCTCGATCTTAAATATCATGTATATAGTTCGCAGTGCTTAAACGTAAATATCACAAGTACAAAAGTTGCTGCAAGATGCAGCAATTGGATGTTAGCGCGGGCCAACTATTTGTTATGCATGTATATATGTAGGGTCGAACGAAGTAAATAAAGTAAGGGCTAACATTCATTGCAGATGTCAGTGAAATGAAGCTACTTAAAAGATGACAGTATTGGGCTGTTGTTTTGAAATGAAAAACAACAACACAATAACAATTGTACAACTGATGGTATAACTATGACAGAATCCATGATTGTATCAAATAACTTTTTTCATGTATTCAAAAAACACACATTTATAAAATACAACATGGCCACAGTGGTGGTTTTCTTTTGGAGTGGCTCATATGATAGCTGAAATGTTAAATATGCCAAAATGATCTGTGGCGTAGATGATTTATAGGCATGCATGATGGAACAAGAAAGCTGCTTTAAGAAATGTGCGAAGTGTACATGGTACTTAGTGTGAAGAAGAAAAACTTGATCCTGAAATGAACATGCTCTTCAAGTCTAAACATAAGAATAAAAAGACATAAATAGTAGTTTAAAAGTATGTGGACACAGAGTAATGACTTTGATAACAGTGATTGAAAAATAATCATATTATATAAGCTGTTGAACATACTGTCGTTGATCTTTCATTTCTCGGGATTGTGTTTCCTTTTTATTAATTACTTAATCAATCGCTGCCACCATCCAAGATAATACTTGGAACAATAATGAAGAATATAAACGTTTTTAACACTTTATTTTCACAAACACACTAACACTTTATTTTCACAAACACACACAAAGCGTTTAATTTAGAATTTATAGTTATTTAAGAGCGTCTTAGAAATTAAGATGTTTCAGTGACCAAAGTGTTAAACTTCCTAAAGAAAGATATGCCGAAAGAGAGAGCAATCAACCGAGAGCTCCTGACAGAGAGATCCTAAGGTACTTTACCTGCTTCGTTATATATTACCAGTTGCATAACAGACCCAAAGTCAGCTGATCAAAAAGTTGTGGTCTCTCAAGAGTTTCTTGAGGTAACTTACATAATAGTTGGGGTAACTTACATACTAGTTGGGGTCCCTTGCATAATAGTTAGGGTAACTCTATCAAGAGTTTCTTGGGGTAACTTACATAATAGTTGAGGTAACTTACATACCATTTGGGGTCCCTTGCATAATAGTTAGGGTAACTCTATCAAGAGTTTCTTGAGGTAACTTACATAATAGCTGGGGTAACTTACATACCAGTTGGGGTCCCTTGCATAATAGTTAGGGTAACTCTATCAAGAGTTTCTTGGGGTAACTTACATAATAGTTGGGGTAACTTACATACCAGTTGGGGTCCCTTGCATAATAGTTAGGGTAACTCTATCAAGAGTTTCTTGAGGTAACTTACATAATAGTTGAGGTAACTTACATACCATTTGGGGTCCCTTGCATAATAGTTAGGGTAACTCTATCAAGAGTTTCTTGAGGTAACTTACATAATAGTTGGGGTAACTTACATACCAGTTGAGGTACCTTGCATAATAGTTAGGGTAACTCTATCAAGAGTTTCTTGGGGTAACTTACATAATAGTTGGGGTAACTTACATACCATTTTGGGTCCCTTGCATAATAGTTAGGGTAACTCTATCAAGAGTTTCTCGAGGTAACTTACATAATAGTTGGGGTAACTTACATACCAGTTGGGGTCCCTTGCATAATAGTTAGGGTAACTCTATCAAGATTTCTTGGGGTAACTTACATAATAGTTGGGGTAACTTACATACCATTTTGGGTCCCTTGCATAATAGTTAGGGTAACTCTATCAAGAGTTTCTTGAGGTAACTTACATAATAGCTGGGGTAACTTACATACCAGTTGGGGTCCCTTGCATAATAGTTAGGGTAACTCTATCAAGAGTTTCTTGAGGTAACTTACATAATAGTTGGGGTAACTTACATACCAGTTGGGGTCCCTTGCATAATAGTTAGGGTAACTCTATCAAGGGTTTCTTGGGGTAACTTACATAATAGTTGAGGTAACTTACATACCATTTGGGGTCCCTTGCATAATAGTTAGGGTAACTCTATCAAGAGTTTCTTGAGGTAACTTACATAATAGTTGGGGTAACTTACATACCATTTTGGGTACCTTGCATAATAGTTAGGGTAACTCTATCAAGAGTTTCTTGAGGTAACTTACATAATAGTTGAGGTAACTTACATACCATTTGGGGTCCCTTGTATAATAGTTAGGGTAACTCTATCAAGAGTTTCTTGAGGTAACTTACATAATAGCTGGGGTAACTTACATACCAGTTGGGGTACCTTGCATAATAGTTAGGGTAACGCTCTCAAGAGTTTCTTGAGGTAACTTACATAATAGTTGGGGTAACTTACATACCATTTTGGGTCCCTTGCATAATAGTTAGGGTAACGCTCTCAAGAGTTTCTTGAGGTAACTTACATAATAGTTGGGGTAACTTACATACCAGTTGGGGTCCCTTGCATAATAGTTAGGGTAACTCTATCAAGAGTTTCTTGGGGTAACTTACATAATAGTTGAGGAAACTTACATACCAGTTGGGGTACCTTGCATAATAGTTAGGGTAACTCTCTCAAGAGTTTCTTGGGGTAAATTACAAAATAGTTGGGGTAACTTACATACCAGTTGGGGTACCTTGCATAATAGTTAGGGTAACTCTTCTATAATAGTTTGGGTCCCTAATGTAATGGTTGAGGTCTCTCAAGTATTTACTCATGTAATAATTTGGGTTTCTTGAGTACCTTTGGTCACTGAGTGCATTCATACTTATTGACAAATAATCATACTATTTCTACAAAACTGGAAAGGATAAGAGTGGCAAGAAGTAAAGTAAACATTTCAGCTACTATACTAAGGAGCCTATTTTGATTATACAAATCTCATTAAGATAACACCAGCTGTGCATAGAATACCAACAAGTAAAGCAAAAACTTATTTGAGTAATCTGGGACCAATAATACCTGTAATCTTACTCCCAGGAGTAATTAACTATATTTTTATTGATATGCTGTACTTTTAAAATTGCCACAATACTTTAGAACATATATACAGAACATACATAATACACTATCAATATTTGCATTGTTGGTATTGGTAATAGCCGAAATGGCAGAATTGTTTAGTCTAAAGAGAAGAAATTACAAGAAGTATTTTTAAGATATTGAAAAGAAATGTGTATGGTTCTGGAATGTCAACACCTCAGTCACATTTAATAGACTATGAACATTTTTGAAACAAAAGAAAGGCAATGACACAATATGAATACAATGATACAACAGGAAGGTAAAGTTTAGATAAAGGAAGTTTATAGTATTCCAAAGGAAACAAGTTTTGCCTATAATGACACTTACAGGTAATAACCATTATGTAATTAACATGCATTATGCCTTTTTAAGGCATAAGATATAAGTATGATGAGCAGAATGTGATGCAGATTGATAGTGGAATGTCTAGGAAGTTGATCACTAAATGTGTATGGAAATATTAAACAATAATGACGCAAAAGATTTATGAAGAAAGTGGTGGAAAATATAGGTTACAATGAAATGAAGTGAGGAATATATTTTAATACATGAAAAAGTGAAGCATTTGTACAAAGTTTGGTGGAAATGTGTTAGTGTTATTTCGCCTGGAGAACCTCTTAATTCTTTAAAATATTACATTGAAATATAAGAATGAATACTGCATTGAGTATTACTGAAATATGAACATATGTACAAACAAGAAAGAACATGAGCAATATAACATTTTATACTCGTTTACATTTTGTATGCAACAAAGAGTAACAAGTATGATAACAAAACTATACAGAGTTAGTATGTATGCTGGGAATGGTAGAGTTGTACTAAAATGTAATAAACAATAGAAAGAATATTTGTTATAATTTGGCGTAAGTGCGACATATACATTATGACCAATACATGGAATAAGAATGCACACAGACAAATTAATACAATACTAAAATACATGTTGCCACTATTTCACTGAAGTATTCACATTGTTGAATGTCAATACAAGAAGACATAAGCAATGACATAGAACAGGTATGAAAGAAAAGAATATAAATGAAAATACATGAAAACTTAGTAATATGTACCTAGTAAGCAAATGCACAGTATTTGAATGAAACTATTTATAGGGTGATAAATATCTTTTACATGGGGGGGGGGCTTAATTGACTCAGTTTGTGTTGAAAATAGGTACATATGTATATTTGTTAAATGATTTACTAACTTAAAAGTTGGAAGTTGTCAGACCCAAAACTATAAATGATATGCTTGTAGTTTTATATAATCAGTATAAGCATTGCTGATATATGGTTGATAGCCAAAATGTCATTATTTTTTAAAGTTTGAAAACCCATAAATCACGAAAATGAAAAACAACAACACACAATGGAATGGTTAAGGGTCATGCCAAAAAATAGCAGGGTAATTGAGAAGTTGAAACAGGCATTCATTTTTAAGCATTATGAATTCTAATGTTTGTAAATGGAGAGTCAGTGCCTATAAAAGAGACATTGATTGATATATTCATCAAAGTTAAAGCTGCACTCTCACAGATTTTTGACTTGGAACGAGCCATATTTTGCGAAAATCCATTGAAACCAGTTATATAAGACTGCTGACAAAAAATGATTGCAGATTTTTATACTCAAGTTCAAAAATTGATGTTTTATGCAATTTCCTTAAACTGTTAGTAACAGCTTAAGCCATAAGACATTAATTTTCAAATGGAAATATAAAAATCTGTGATTTGATGTTTTGTCAGTAATCTTAAATCATTTGTTTGCGGATATTTACACAAAATTGTAAAAAATGGTAAATCTGTGGGAGTGCAGCTTTAAGCAAAATAGGTAGTAAAGAAGGGTGACATGGCAAAATGACATAGTTATATAAATACAAGTATTTCTTGTAAATTAACATTTTGTAACTGTTTAAGTGAGATAATGAAAAACAGAACATTGTTAAATATATGTACATATAAGAAATTAATTTAAACATTAATTGGAATGAAACTTAGCAAAAGCATAGTGATATGTACAGAGCATTATGTCAACATCAGTGTTCAGATAGACAAAACCTTGAGTGAGAAGTCTTATAATACTGTCAAATGTCTCTGATTTTAGGAACATGTTTTGGAAATAATTATTGAAATTGCAAAGCATTAAAAAATAGGAAGATAAGTCATGATGATGATAAGGTTATTAAATAATGTAACGATTCTGTAAAGTCATATATGGTGACTGTAAAATATTGGCACTACTGTAAGTCTGTAACTGAACATATTGACATAATGGTAAAACACAACAATGGCAAAAATGGAAGTACACTATTTTATAAATATCAAATCTCAAATCCCCCGCCACAGAGTGGGGAGGGGATTATTGGCGGATTATAGAAACACTTCGTCAGTCTGTCTGTCCGTCTGGCTGTAACATTTCGTGTCCGTGCTATAACTTACTTATGCATTGATGGATTACCATATTACTTGGTACAAATGTTGTCCTCATCTACGTGTCCGCGCTATAAACTCTTCCTACATATTTCAAGGTTGGTCACAGTATGTCAGCCTTAACTGTTAGCCTGAACTGAAAGAGTAATCTATTTTTAGTAATGGTGACCTCGACCCTAGGGGGCTAAAAAGCATCCATTAAAGCTCTGCATAAACTTGTCCTATAAACCAAGTTACCATGTCAACCCTTACTTGAGTTATTCAGTACTTACCATATTTCTATTTTGACCTTGACCTAGACCATAACTCTCGGGGTCAAAAACACGATCTCAGGAAAGGTCTCTATAAACTCTACCTATATACCAAATTTGGTACCTGTATGAAGAACCTTACTTAAGTTATTCAAAACCAACCCTTTTTCTATTAATAGCAACCTTGACCTTGATCATAGGGGCCTCAAACACATTCTCAAAAAGAGGTCTCCTTAAACTCTTTGCATATACCAAGTTTTGTCTCTTTATGTCAAACCTAGCTAAATTAGTCGATACATAAGGTGGCTTTGACACGCTGCCCTAACACCAGCCCGCCCGAACAATGACACAGGTCATTCAAATAACTTGTTTTCCCTTTATCAAAATGTGGTTAGGAATATAAGAATGTGCCTTTCAAAAGGAATTAAAAGAAGAGTTAAAAAGAAAAAAACACATTCAAGGTCAATGATTTGTATTTAGGGTTAAGATGTTCCTTGTTGTTAGATGGTTGTCAATAATTCTGCGAAGTATTAAGTGCATTGAATGAAGATATAGAAGTTTTTTATTGAAATACCAACTTGCCCTAAAACTTTAACTTGCCCTAAAACGTTAATCTAAGTCAATCAGGGGCCATAACCTGTATTAAGGATAATATGGAGTTAAGTAACCTCATTGTGTGATGGTCCTGAACAATTGTGTGAAGTATAAAGTCAATTCAATGAAGGGTATAGAAGTTATCAATAAATATCCCAACCTGCCCTAAAACTTTAACCTAAGTTCCATAGTCAAACAGGGGCCATTATTTGTATAAAATATGATATGGAGTTATCTTACCTCATTATGTGATGGAACTGAACAACTGTGTAAAGTATTAAGTCAATTGAATAAAGGGTATTGGACTTATAAGTGAAAATCCCAACTTGTTCTAAAACTTTAACCTGCCCTAAACCTTTAACCTAGGTCAATCAGGGGCTATAACTTCTATTAAAGATGATACAGAGTTATGTAACCTCATTGTGTGATGGTCCTGAACAAATGTGTAAAGTATTAAGTTAAATGAACGAATGGTATAGAAGTTATTAATAAATATCCCAACCTGCCCTAAAACTTTAACCTAAGTTTGATAGTCAATCAGGGGCCATAACTTGTATAAAGGAGTTATCTATTCCCATTATATGATTGCCCTGAACAACTGTGTGACGTATTAAGTCAATTGAATGAAGGGTATTGGACTTATAAGTGAAAATCCCAACTTGCTCTTAAACCTTAACCGGACGCCGACGCCAGGGCGAATAGTACATGTATAGCCCACCTCATTCGTCAAATAGTTGAGCTAAAAAAACACAAAAGTGATAATATATTTACAACATGTGTTGTCTCTTTAAAAACAGTAAAACAATGTTATGACATCACCACAAAATATATGTATCACTTTATCGAAAATACTTAAGGCTTGCTATTTCATCGATGTTATGAATCGAGAGTCATTTTCCTTCTTTTTTTTAGCCAAAATAACCTTGACATTGATCTTACTACACTACACACAATATGAATAGCTTTAACAAATACCCATTTATTATATGTTCAAATATTCATGAATATTTTAGGTAACTGATCGAACAACTTGTACTTCTATATTCCCACTCTTGACCAGTGGTTGTGTACAATTTTGATCAGATTCAACATACCGGTCAGGTTGCGAGAAAAACAAATTGCCTTGTGTTGACTTGATGTAGTGTCAGCTAAAGCATTGAGGCAGGTTGTTTTGTTAAGAATCAATTGTTCTTTTCACGCCTGCAATGACAAGTTTTCCATTTTCAAACTTTCCTCTAGCGTTTACAGGGAGGAGCTCTGTGAGGTAGAAGTGAAGTGAAGGATCGTCACCGATTGTTTTCAGTTCAAGAATTGTGATGAGGAGTACCTCAACTGTTGAAGATCAAGTTGGAACAGTTTCCGCATTTCATACCTACTGCTGCGTTTGATAACAACCTCAGCTGTGCAATAGTAGGCCACTTGTGTAAGGGACTGGCTCTTACATAGAGGACATTTGCCAAGGTCCATTTACTTGTTGCCTCACTCTAAAAAGATGTGAAAGGAATTTGTTATGATATCATGATAAGTAAATGTAGCACTGAAGACCTGATAACATGAAACATAAGAAATAAAATAACTCTAAACATTAAACTGAAGTGAAGTTGCTAGGTTTCAAGGTTGATTTCATAAGCTTTATTCGAAATGTGAATTGACAGGTAATTTGCAATTTGATGTCAATTCTGAATCAGATTATACAAATCAAAGATTGATGCATGAATTGCAGAATAATAATTAAGATTAAAAATTTATATACAAGTAATGATTTTATTCATTTATTCAGACATTGAGTTAAGCAATTTTGTTAGAAAAAGTGAAAAAAATGTTATTAATTTTTAGGAAGGCTTGTTTATAGGCCATGTTTTTTGTGCGAAATAAATATCAAATGATGTCTAATAAAAAGATTATATTGTGAAATAATGTAAGCCTGTAGAGTTAATTTATTTTAAACATTATATTAAATTGTGAATAATTGTAAATACATTCCATTATTTATTGTAATTCATCGAAACATCCGTATGTTTTTGTTTAATTAAAGGTTGAATGATAATAACATTAAGCAATGCTATTTAAAGCTGCAGTTAAAAACTTAGCAAAAGATTTGCCTAGCTTCAGTTGTGTTACATAACAACACAAAATGCAGAAAGTTTTGGATTTCATGTTCAATATAAATGCTGGCTATTGTTCGGAAACCATAAAGTTAACAGGAAACTAAGAAAGAGAACAAACCTGGTTTTGCGCAGCGGAGCAGCACTGATATTTGTGGGCTGAAGAATACTCATTTCTTGGAACTCCTCAGTCCTGGCCCATTATTGTTGATGCTGTTTTTTGTCATCTTGAAGATGAAGCCCTATCTGTTCAATATATAACAACTCTTGTGGTAGAAACTGGAATGTAGGATGATAAATATAAATATACATTGTATTGAAACAGAATCCCGTTAAACATGTTTATTATTTTAACCACGGCCCCCAAGGTCCGGGGGTATACCGGGGAAAGCCGGGGAAATGGACCATGTTTTTAACTTTCAGGTGGCCCTGCAGTACCAGGTGAATGGGATGGTTATGTCTTCGCTTTAAATATAGGGGGGGACGGGCCTAACCTAGGGCCCCTGGGATGCAGGGGCATTTGGCGAGATTTAACCATCTGTTCATCCCCGCAGGACGGGATTTTAGCCTGGGTTGGCTGGACCTATGGTCAAGGTCCTCGCTAATCCCCGGACCGGGGGGTCGTGGTTTCAATTAACTGATGCATTAGTCTAAAATAATATCTGGTGCGTAATGAAAACGATGCAAAAGTTTAATGACTACGAACAAATCACCTTAAACTCGTTACATACAGACTGACATGCAAATTTTGCGCATGCATTACAAAGAAGAGCTTGAAATATCATCCCTACCATTGTGACTCATTGAGTTAGACGCGTAAATGTCCAAATCGAACGTTTTTTGTTGCGGTATTTCACTTCGAATCACCCTCCCGCAATTTTGACCTTGACCGCACACTCGCCTATGTCTGAAATGCAAGAAGCGTTTTCATTTGACGGCTATCATCCCTGGTTTTAATGACGTAATTTGGAAAAGCCTTCAAATATTGTCCAAAATGAAAGTACAAATTCCGGAAAAACACGTGCTACTGTTTAAATCGAAAGAAACGAAACCTGCTTGTAAAATGATAATTATAAAAAAAAAATTAGGTTTTCAGTTCACTACGAAAAAAAGAAAATAATAATACCTTTCTCCATCCGCCAGCGTGTTGACCATTCGGAGCTCCTCGGCCATTTTATCGAAAACAACCTCGGATGTATTTGGACGGTTTACATACTCAAAAAGTGGTACATTTAAGTCCGCTGCAAGTAGATCGCGTAGTAATTTTATTTAGCAGTTAAACTTTGTGACTTAACTCTTGGAATTCTTAATTATGTTTGCAATAATTCAATTCAATGGCAATCAACTTAAACTTATATTAATAAATACAACTCTAAAACACTACATTTAATTAATGATATAATTCAAAATTTTACGAACTACTTCAACTGATGTACCTGCATACATCCGAGGTTGTTTTTGAAAAAAATGGCCGAGGAGTTCCGAATGCGTGTTGACCTCGATATCCCTAGTCTACTGGACGCTTGCATCTGACCCGTGTCATAACCGGGTAATCAGATAATAGACTGGTTCACCGATTTTCTAAGATTATCGTTAGATACATTCTGCGCATTCGTGGTTTGTTCTTTTATGTAAAAATATTAAAATAAAAAAGAGTTTTCTCAACAACCGTGCATTAAGATATTTTTTCTCTATAACAGTTATTTAAAAAAATCCCTGGTTTTAATTTGCCATATATTTTTAAAGCTTCACATATTAGAAGATTACCAATTTTTATCTTCTATTGCAAAATCGAACAGGAACTAGTCTAATGGCGAACTGCTTCGGAATTATCCGAGAGCGGACGGTAAGAAACGGCGCATGCGCGATCAAAACAATTAAAACGCCGCATGCGCAAGCCCATTGCACCAGGGACACTTCTAAAACCATCAATATATGCGCCGGGCGCCGATGCGCCCGCGCAATAAGGCTTAAGACCACAGTTATCTGCCCCCCGTTGACCAAGATCCGGATGTTAATACAGAAAAAAGAGTGCTTGTTTTCAAGTGTCAATATTTTATTAAAATTGAATGAAACAGAAGCAAAAAATGTTCTTTTTGCAGAGAACTTGATTGAATTTGACACTCTATTGCAGAAATTGATAGTTTTCAGTGTAAATATTGGAAAAACCATAGCTTGTGGAAGTCTGAAAATTAGTTGTTTGTAGCCGATTGAATCCTTGCCAGTAGGGTTATGTATTTCTACTCAATTTTGACAGCCGGGTCAATGGTCAACGTGGTGTTTTCATGTGATTATATTTTGTGTTTTGAATTGTTCTAGAGATGCCATGTCCTTGGTTTTCAATTGGGATGTGTATAAAGTCAAAAGCCAGGTTAGTGTCTATATGAAACATATAGTAAAAATAACTGTGGTCTCACGCCTGATATAGAGGAAGCTTTTGGAGGGGTGGCCTATTTTAAATTGTTATAAATTCTTAATTTATACAGCTATCTGGTTGAAATTTAGCCAGTTGACAGTGCTTAGCCATAGAATATTGATGTTTGAGTATGAAATTTGAAAATCTTATATTACATAATATAAATTAATAATATATAATTTTCTTATACATTTTTGACATTTTTAAGAAAAACTACTTTCACTTTCAATTTAATGTTTTGAAATAGTTCCAAATGATGGTAACTAATGAATGAAAGCCTCACTTTCAATTCCAAAGTATAAATGGAGGGATTTTTAAACATAGGAAGCAGACCCAGGAGGAACTGCTGAAGAACCAGCCAGACAGCCCCTCCCCCCTCCCAACAAGCTACCCAACAGGCCGAGCTGTACTTGGTGTTTGCCAACATGCTGTAATTTGTAAGTACTTCAAGATTATATAATGGAAAATTGTATCCAAACGTGAGTGAAGTCAAAGTGAGTAAGTTTCGTCATAAAAGCCCATTGAGACTGTTTGTTCCATTCCTAAATGAATTTCTTTCATGTTGTCAATCATTTCTTATGTGGCTTTGATAATAATATTATTTTCTAATGAAACTGCTGACTTGTATCAGTCTTTGGTCTGTATTATGCATCTATTCAAACATTTTGTTTGCTCTTTTAAGCAAACATTACATTAATTGCAAATTCTACAAGCAATAAGCCAAAACTTACTGCACATAGGATGCAGAATGAGGTTTTATTTAAGTGTGCATATGATTTTCAGCTTATGGACAAAAAAACATATACTATAACAATCACAGCAACACAATGAGATCCCAATTTTAAAGAAATAATGCCACCTTTCATTAATTCATTAATTCATTCTATCAATCATTCATATATATTCATTAATTCATTCATTTATTCAGTTTATTCATTGAAAAACTTGACATTTCTCAAGGCAAAAGAAATAAAAAGTGAGCAGCTTTCATAAAGAATAGGGCCTTTTCCCTTCATGCATAAAACCCCCCACAACCTTAATACATTATAAATGTTTTAAAAACCTAATTTATTGCTTATTTTAATATAGCCAGCCTGGTTGCTGTAGCCACAGTGGAATTTTCAAGGACAAGAACCAGTGCTGGTAAAACTATCGTCTCGTGTGGTTTTCCATACCGGCTCTCGGCAAGGATTTTCAAGAAAGGAATACCATCTCCAAGTAAGAAGAAATTCTAAGCATGTCTGGCTTGAATGCTTTCAAAATGCATCTGGGTACTCAATAAGATGAGATTTACCTTTAAGTTGTTAAAAACTGATTGCAAAATGTCCAAAAGACTATATATTTTATTAAATTTGTCCTGAAAATCTTTGAATTCATGAACTTTTCTGCATATTTATCACATTTATGACTATATTAAAAGGTGTGTATGCCTCAAATGAGTGTTTACAGGCCTTTTTCAAACTTTAACAGTAGTGGCAGATCGTTTTATTAGTGTAAAACATTGCTTTTGTGTCTTGCTTGCAGATCATGATGTGCCAATAAGCTCCAGTTAGCTGCGGCCTTTTCCCCAGGCAATAGTCCTGCAATCTGAATCCAGGAGATGCAGCTCTGAATCCAATATTTCAGAAGAATGAAGATGTAAGTCAACTCTGTAGTACTTGTTTGTGTGTAAATGATTCCAATGAGTGAGATTTATAGCAAATCAGGTGCAAATGAGCATCTTATATACAATGGTGAAGTGCTGTACTCTGAATTTAATGCCAAATCTAGCCTTCGAAACAGATTCTTAAAGTATTTTATTTTTTTGAATGGGCATAATAATGCTATCTCTGCATTTTCTACATTATGTAGCCACCTCATACATGAAAATACTAGCAGTTGTCATGAATCTTTAAGTTTTGGTGTGCTTTTTGCCATTTCCTTTGTTGCGCCATGTGTCCCGGAAGCCAACAATTTGGCATATGGTGTTGTTTAGACTGTCTATTAACACATGATCACTAAATTTCTTGTGTTAAATTGAACAGTTCTGTTACCTTTGTATATAAGTGGTCCAGAAAAGCAAAATTTTGACAAGTTGAGGCATTTCAGTTTGGCTCTATGTCCTTTTTTATATAAAACACTAAGCCGATGAAGTGAAAAAACCTTATTTTGCTTAGAAAAAAATCTTAAAAGAGTAGGCAGGCCATATTTGTGGTGCTGTTCAATAGACACCATTGAAAGCTACAAGGAAAACTTTACTTGGTCAAATTATTCCAATGCATAAGGAAAAAATGGCTCTTCAAAGGTTTGCGGCTGAACATTTGAGGGAAATGGCTGTTTCTGCTTTTTATGAAAATACCACAGGTGGTAATACTTGTCTCATTCATTTAGTGTTTGATATATCATTGCCAAACTTTCAGTATGTGTTGCATATAGCCAGAAGCTGAACTATAGGAGTTTTAAAGTCTGTTTCTGAAAAAATGTTGCTTTGATATAGAGGAAGCTTTTGGAGGGGTGGCCTATTTTAAATTGTTATAAATTCTTAATTTATACAGCTATCTGGTTGAAATTTAGCCAGTTGACAGTGCTTAGCCATAGAATATTGATGTTTGAGTATGAAATTTGAAAATCTTATATTACATAATATAAATTAATAATATATAATTTTCTTATACATTTTTGACATTTTTAAGAAAAACTACTTTCACTTTCAATTTAATGTTTGGAAATAGTTCCAAATGATGGTAACTAATGAATGAAAGCCTCACTTTCAATTCCAAAGTATAAATGGAGGGAGTTTTAAACATAGGAAGCAGACCCAGGAGGAACTGCTGAAGAACCAGCCAGACAGCCCCTCCCCCCTCCCAACAAGCTACCCACCAGGCCGAGCTGTACTTGGTGTTTGCCAACATGCTGTAATTTGTAAGTACTTCAAGATTATATAATGGAAAATTGTATCCAAACTGAAGTCAAAGTGAGTAAGTTTCGTCATAAAAGCCCATTGAGACTGTTTGTTCCATTCCTAAATGAATTTCTTTCATGTTGTCAATCATTTCTTATGTGGCTTTGATAATAATATTATTTTCTAATGAAACTGCTGACTTGTATCAGTCTTTGGTCTGTATTATGCATCTATTCAAACATTTTGTTTGCTCTTTTAAGCAAACATTACATTAATTCCAAATTCTACAAGCAATAAGCCAAAACTTACTGCACATAGGATGCAGAATGAGGTTTTATTTAAGTGTGCATATGATTTTCAGCTTATGGACAAGAAAACATATACTATAACAATCACAGCAACACAATGAGATCCCAATTTTAAAGAAATAATGCCACCTTTCATTAATTCATTAATTCATTCTATCAATCATTCATATATATTCATTAATTCATTCATTTATTCAGTTTATTCATTGAAAAACTTGACATTTCTCAAGGCAAAAGAAATAAAAAGTGAGCAGCTTTCATAAAGAATAGGGCCTTTTCCCTTCATGCATAAAACCCCCCACAACCTTAATACATTATAAATGTTTTAAAAACCTAATTTATTGCTTATTTTAATATAGCCAGCCTGGTTGCTGTAGCCACAGAGGAATTTTCAAGGACAAGAACCAGTGCTGGTAAAACTGTCGTCTCGTGTGGTTTTCCATACCGGCTCTCGGCAAGGATTTTCAAGAAAGGAATACCATCTCCAAGTAAGAAGAAATTCTAAGCATGTCTGGCTTGAATGCTTTCAAAATGCATCTAGGTACTCAATAAGATGAGATTTACCTTTAAGTTGTTAAAAACTGATTGCAAAATGTCCAAAAGACTATATATTTTATTAAATTTGTCCTGAAAATCTTTGAATTCATGAACTTTTCTGCATATTTATCACATTTATGACTATATTAAAAGGTGTGTATGCCTCAAATGAGTGTTTACAGGCCTTTTTCAAACTTTAACAGTAGTGGCAGATAGTTTTATTAGTGTAAAACATTGCTTTTGTGTCTTGCTTGCAGATCATGATGTGCCAATAAGCTCCAGTTAGCTGCGGCCTTTTCCCCAGGCAATAGTCCTGCAATCTGAATCCAGGAGATGCAGCTCTGAATCCAATATTTCAGAAGAATGAAGATGTAAGTCAACTCTGTAGTACTTGTTTGTGTGTAAATGATTCCAATGAGTGAGATTTATAGCAAATCAGGTGCAAATGAGCATCTTATATACAATGGTGAAGTGCTGTACTCTGAATTTAATGCCAAATCTAGCCTTCGAAACAGATTCTTAAAGTATTTTATTTTTTTAAATGGGCATAATAATGCTATCTCTGCATTTTCTACATTATGTAGCCACCTCATACATGAAAATACTAGCAGTTGTCATGAATCTTTAAGTTTTGGTGTGCTTTTTGCCATTTCCTTTGTTGCGCCATTTGTCCCGGAAGCCAACAATTTGGCATATGGTGTTGTTTAGACTGTCTATTAACACATGATCACTAAATTTCTTGTGTTAAACTGAACAGTTCTGTTACCTTTGTATATAAGTGGTCCAGAAAAGCAAAATTTTGACAAGTTGAGGCATTTCAGTTTGGCTCTATGTCCTTTTTTATATAAAACACTAAGCCGATGAAGTGGAAAAACCTTATTTTGCTTAGAAAAAATCTTAAAAGAGTAGGCAGGCCATATTTGTGGTGCTGTTCAATAGACACCATTGAAAGCTACAAGGAAAACTTTACTTGGTCAAATTATTCCAATGCATAAGGAAAAAATGGCTCTTCAAAGGTTTGCGGCTAAACATTTGAGGGAAATGGCTGTTTCTGCTTTTTATGAAAATACCACAGGTGGTAATACTTGTCTCATTCATTTAGTGTTTGATATATCATTGCCAAACTTTCAGTATGTGTTGCATATAGCCTGAAGCTGAACTATAGGAGTTTTAAAGTCTGTTTCTGAAAAAAATGTTGCTTAAATAGGCTCAAGACCACAGTTATCTGCCCCCCGTTGACCAAGATCCGGATGTTAATACAGAAAAAAGAGTGCTTGTTTTCAAGTGTCAATATTTTATTAAAATTGAATGAAACAGAAGCAAAAAATGTTCTTTTTGCAGAGAACTTGATTGAATTTGACACTCTATTGCAGAAATTGATAGTTTTCAGTGTAAATATTGGAAAAACCATAGCTTGTGGAAGTCTGAACATTAGTTGTTTGTAGCCGATTGACTCCTTGCCGGTAGGGTTATGTATTTCTACTCAATTTTGACAGCCGGGTCAATGGTCAACGTAGTGTTTTTATAAGTTTATATTTTGTGTCTTGAATTGTTCTAGAGATGCCAAGTCCTTGTTTTTCAATTGGGATGTGTATAAAGTCAAAAGCCAGGTTAGTGTCTATATGAAACATATAGTAAAAATAACTGTGGTCTCATGCCATAATTGAGCTCTTGAACTTTCTTTCCGCGAACGCATTTCCACGCATTATTACAAGATAATATTTAACACTCCCGTTGACACGATGTTTCGCGAGACTGATTGTGATCGTCTGATTTGGATGAAACCGATGTTGTACCCGGATATTAATCATGGCTTGTTTGTTTGTCGACTGGTCACTTGTGCAATTAGCATAGATTATAGCATACATAAATCTTGCAAAATATCATTGACAGCATTTGTTGTTGGCTTCTGCTAAATATTATCTATTTAGTTTCAATTTCTTCAATTATCAGTGGGCCGTTTAAAAATTCACATTTAAGTCTAAAACCTACAACGCTAATTTTCGTTAACGTCTTTATTCTAAGTTATAGACTCAGACTCAGAAATGCAACTTTTAAAAGAAAAGTTGTAGCAATTGAAATAAACCAAAACATTTCCTTATACAGATGATTCCAACTGCCCAATTTTAGTGAACATTCTTCCGTATATATTTCCCCAGGCGATTGTTTATAAAATGTGCAATTAAAATAAAGTATACGTAAACTAAATTAGTTCATGTAATTTTAAAATTGTGCTTTCGACCGTGTGAAGATATTAGTCCTGATTAAATTCTCAGCTGTAAGGGAAATGCTCGTACACCTTGGATTTGAGTTTTGTGCTGTTCTTCCATGTTTCTTGTTTGTGTTTTTCTTGTGTTTTTTTTTGTGTTCTATGTCTTTGGCTTTTACCCAGTGCCATTAAACCGGGGTTATGCTACTGATCTTGTTTCTGTATTTTTTCACATAAGTATTGCATCAAAATATATAGCTTTTAACCCGAAAAACATAAAACAGTTGTTAACGTCGTGTTTTCTATATGCACTCAGACTATAATAATCATCTTACGGCGAATCTCCTGTGAGAACCGACTTGCGTGAACTAGGTATCAGAGTATTATTATCTGCCGTGGAATCTGTGCATCCATTTTGTTTGAAACAGACGCTATTAAAATGATATATGCAAAAGTTATGAATGCTCATTCATTTGATAGGGCAAAATAACTTGGAAAATATTAGGTCGTTAGATATTAGACTGCTGCACTTGAAATATATCTATAAGTTCTTTTAAAGCATATTAACAAAATATATTGTAAGAGAAGATTCGATTGATAATTTGTAAGAAGGTCATTTTGCAATTATATATTAAATAGTTCTTCGTTCTGGCTTCCAAATGCATTATATCTAACTCTTAAAAGTGCCGGAATTATGTAACATTGGTCTTTGACTTATTCTTCTTTGTTATTGTTGGATTGCGCTCAACTGCTGGCAAGAATGCTAATACGTTGGTGGCATTAGCTGAACTCAAACAAATACCTTTTGATTTTGTTTGTTTACTTCTGTGTTGATTGATGAAGTTCACAGAAGTAGCGAATTTATCTCTGGCTGGAACATGGTTAAATTATTATTTCATACACATAGCAAAAGCTCTCAAGAAAAGGTTTCAAACATTTTCAAACTTCATCATTTATACCATTTCAAGTTATCTCATTCTTGCCCGGGTAAGTGCTTATAGTATGCCATTTGTTTATTGCATGTTGTATTACTCTTAGAACTACATAATTGTGAAGTGTATAATATTAACTTTATGGCAGATCTTGTTATTTATAGCACAATTTTTTTTTAAAAACGGTCAAAATGCAGTGATTCAAAAGATCGGTGACACAATATGTATATGAAACCGTAAGAGAATGCAAACAGCAGTATTGGTTTGACAGAGACTATTCACTTACAACTGTAGTTTGTAATGCACAAATGGCAACGTAGATGTACTGCAGATTACATATGAATGCAGTTAACAATCCTTTTATACAATTTATCAACAATTCTTGAGATTCTAAGTGTAATGGCATAGTCGATTATGCATATCAACTTCAAAAAATTATTAATGATAGACACATGCTCAATTTTCCATTAAAGTCAACTAAACAAATGTAAACAAACCGTTTGTGAAAATTGAAATATTTAAGCGATAAACGTATATCATCTTCTTCAATATATCTTCATGAGAGGCAAATGTATTTACGGTCAAAATAATCCACTAAATTTACTGTAAGAAAAGCATGGACTATCAACTCACTGGATACCAGGTCTCTTAAATAACAAAGTGTTTTTCTGATCAAAGTCATCCTTCCTGGAGTGTTTGTACTCCTGCCAATGAGCTGTCACAGGATTCCATTGCTATTTCCCGGACTGTCTGTGTGTTTATCTTTCTAAAAGAAATAATTAAATCGGCGATATTAATATAATTAATAAGTAACCAAGGACAGTGGTTTAAGGAGCAAATTACAGTTTAAAATTTAAAATTTTTTTTCTTGAAAATATTTCCAGAAAATGTTCATACTTTCTAGGAATAATGAAGATAAAGTTCGTTCAGGTTTCGTTTTGCAGTCTCCCTCGATTATTTCAGATCGTTTCCACTGATAATGGTTATATATACTGTCCAATGCTAGTTCTTTGAACGATATTGCAGTAAATTATTTGTTAACGACTTACCGCATGCACGAACAGGAAAATTATGAAACTATTGTATTGGTAGGCACTGTTAACAGGAACAATAACACAACGTTTTTCAACTATTTGTATAGTAAATACATGTTCAGGTGTTTTTAAGAGACCTTTGAAAATCTTACGAAAGACGACTTTAACAAAAAACGATAAAACAGAATTTGCTTTCGCAGAAGTTTTACAAGAATAGGGGTAGTTTTAGGTGCATAAAAGGTTTAAACCCCTCGAACAAAGCTGTTAAAATAAGTGACGCATGCACCGGGAGTGCTTTCCATTTCAAATGATTATGTCATTATTAAACTAAACTAAACATTGTCAGTGGCGTATGCTCTACTAAATCCCCAAGAGCCGCACAGTTGTGAAACATTGTCAGTGGCGTAAGCGTAAATCTATTCCCTAAAACAGCCCAGTTGTGAACCACTGTCAGTGGCGTAAGCGTTACTCTATTCCCCAGAACCGCCAAGCTGTTAACATTGTCAGTGGCGTAAGCGTTACTCAAATTTCTAGAAACACACAGTTGTGAAACATTTCAGTGGCGTTCGCGTTACCTTATTCCGAAGAACCATTAGTTGTTAAACATTGCCAGTGCCGTTAGCGTTATTCTATTCCCTAGAACCGCCTAGTTGTGAAACATTGTCTGTGGCGTTAGCGTAACTCTAATTCCTAGAGTCACCTAGTTGTGAATCACTGTCGGTGGCGTAAGCGTTTCTCTATTCCCTAGAATAATTAGTTGTTAAACACTGCCAGTGGCGTAAGCGTTACTCTATTTCCCAGAACCATCAGTTGTTAAACACTGCCAGTGGCGTAAGCGTTACTCTATTTCCCAGAGCCATCAGTTGTTAAACACTGTCAGTGGCGTAAGCGTTTCTCTATTTCCCAGAATCACCCAGTTGTAAAAGACAGTCAGTGGCGTAAGCATTTTTCTATTCCCTGGAATCACGCAGTTGTGAAACACTGTCAGCGGCATAACCGTTACTCTATTCCCCAGAACAGCCAAGTTGTGAAACACCTTTCGTGGCATAATCGTTTCTCTATTCCCTAGAAGCACCCAGTTCATTCAATGATCTTGGTCGGCAAGTAAGACGTCGTAATGTACAAATGGTTTTACGAAAAACGTATTACTCTTTGGAAAAATAGAAATCGTATCTTGTTCTTTCGGCCACAAAAAATGGAGCCAATCATTTTTGATGTTTTAAATTTGTTTTTGAAATACAACGATTTTTGGATTACAGTATTTTAAAATGATTGAATGTCTAAACCAAAACATATCACTCTGAATATTTACTTTAAATCAACGGATAAGCTAGGAACGAAATAAAATATAATACTGTTCTATAAAAATGTTATTCGTATGGCATTTTCTCCCTGGCGTTTTCAATTATAACGCAAGACCCCTATTAATTTTTTTTCGTTTGTAATATGTTTGATTTACGAGATTGTAATTTCACAGTCTATTCGCTAATACTTCCGATAATTACGTAATTCTGTGGTATAACATATGAGAAAATACTGATATTAAAAGAAAATATCTTATTTTGAATGACGTTAATTGACAAAAAATTGTTGATTGTGCCACAAGAAGGTATTGTTTTACAGTTGCAAACAAATGATAAAAGCAAAAGTCGACTTTATCATCTTTTTCAATGAGTGCTTGCTTTCTTAAACGTTTTAACACGGATTTTCCATGGGAAAATGCTCTAGTATTCAGAAAGTGCATTAAATTTCCTAGTCTATATCACCCCTCGACGTTTTGAGGTTTTGAGAGTCGGCCGAAAGCTACAAATATAATTAAATAGCTAATAAATTACTTAACAACCTATCTCTTCTTACATGTGCATTAGGTGTGATCATTTTAATCCGTTTCCTAATGGTATCGAAATGACGGTTGACAATGGATTAAACCACTTGAATGTTGATGGTTCTTGATTTGTATGATGAAGTTAAGGTTTGTTGTAGCCGGAGATTCCCAAATGCATATATATGCATTTTGTATTTTGACAGTTTTATTTCAGAGTTTATGTAAGAGTTGTGTGGATATTCTAACTGCAATTAAAGAGAAGTTATTTTCTGGTCCTTTGAGTTTAAAACTAGATCTTGAAATTTGAATAAAGTCATTGGCAATTGTTCTTCACTTATTTATATTGTCAAAGATCAGTTTCAATCAAACAGATACTAGAAATTATACATCGGAAGCACTTTGTGCTTCCAAACGTTCAATCGCTCTATCTCGATCATTTTCTTTCGATACAATCTCGGATGTAAATGTATTGTTAACAATGTCAGAATTCTTATTATTTAATTAGGCTGCAAGTAGTAATTTCAATAATGCAGATATGCCGTAAGACTTAACTCTTCTCTTAGGAATATACACTGGAAATCAATTTGAACTTAGTAATATATACCGCGTTGAAATACACTCACTATAATTAAATGTAGGAAATGATTATGTCATTATTAAACTAGACTAAACTAAACATTGTCAGTGGCGTATGCTCTACTAAATTCCCAAGAGCCGCACAGTTGTGAAACATTGTCAGTGGCGTAAGCGTAAATCTATTCCCTAAAACAGCCCAGTTGTGAACCACTGTCAGTGGCGTAAGCGTTACTCTATTCCCCAGAACCGCCAAGCTGTTTAACATTGTAACAGAGTGTAGGTTGTTATTGATATTGACTTAGGTAGGTATTGTTCGAATATGCTTACCTATGCATTGTAGTGTGCATTGTAGTGTGCATTTGCAAAGTGAAACTTAACATTTTCATGCTTGTTGCTTTAGGGTAACTTGTATCTGCCTTTTCATGTTTTCGAATTTTTATATATGTTCTTAATGTTTCACAAAATACAATGTTAAAAATTCTATTGAACCTTTTAATTATGAGTATCAATTTCTGGGTTATACATGTATCTTTTTTTTAAAAAACAGCACGTATCTTGTATTCACAAAAAAACATGATTTTTCTACCATAATTAATATGCTTAATAGACTGTGTCAAATGATTGTAAATTCAAACAATGAAATAGATATATTGTTAACTATTTGTAACTACAAAAGAGGTATATGTCTTGAACACGAACAGGGCTAGACTGTTCAATGTCTTTTCTTTCTCTACAAAACAGGTACTACCTGTTCATGTGTTTTAATGACGCACTTTTATACTTACAGGCAAAATTGAAGATTTTGAAAGTAGAATTCTGGAGGGGAAAGGCAGTGTTGCAATTATCATTTCTGTAAATGAATACTTTTAATTGAACCGATGATTTTGATGTTTATGTTACTCTGATGTAGTCGAAGGATCTCGCTTTTTGATTGTATGTGTACGAACAGGCAATCCTCATTTTTTTTTTTTTTCACTAGTTTTAATTCTTTCAAATGGCAGAAAAAACTTACATAACTGCATTTTATTTAAGTAGATAAAACATAATTTTATTAACTGGGTACGTCAGGTTTTAATGTAGTTTTAACAGTTAGCCATCAATTACTGCCAATCAGTTGTTATTAATAAAGCTTTCATTTTTTTAATATGAGAATGCAATAAATATGCAATAAATATTCAAGGAATTCAGTAATTTAAACTGTGTCAGTTCAATTCAATAAATCATTTTATGTCTGCTCTATTTACGCCGGAAAATCTAAGACTGTCATGGTACATCCGTGAATTCAACTTAAAGCAATATTGGTTTAACATTTAAATTCCTTACTTTTGCCTTTTTATTATTTCTCACAATTCTTGAGATTTAACAGTATAAAAACACACACGATAATCCCCCCTATCGCCCACACCACAGTACTATATGAACTTGAGCGTGCACTTTGTAATTCAACAATTAAAGAGGTATACCTTCCATTTTGTTTGAAAATGTAGAGTCGATTTGGTTCTCTCTCAGTAGGAAGTACACAAACTGCACGTTATGTCACGATTTAAAATCGAGTATATAGTTCGCAGTGCTTAAACGTAAATATCATAATTGAGCTCTTGAAAAATGTTCCGCGAACGCATTTCCACGCATTATAACAACATTGTATATAACACTCCCGTTGACACGATGTTTCGCGAGACGCAATGTGAATTGATTGTTGTAACCGGAACCAACTTGTCGAGGATGGCAACTACAACTAAATCTCACGTGCGACCGGGCCTGGAACGAAGCCCGTCACGCTTTGGTGACGTCAACCATCGAATTTCTCCACTATAATGGTAAAATAATGATTATGGCTTGTTTGTTTGTCGACAGGTCACTTGTGCAATAAATATCGATGATAGCATAAACTAATCTTGCAAACTTTTATTAACAGCATTTGTTGTTTGCTTCTGTTAAAAACTTTTTCTATTTGGTTTCAATTCTTTCAGTTATCAGGGAGCCATGTTTACAAAGGGCCAAAGTTCACGCTTCAATTTGAATATATATGCAAAAAGCTACAGAAACATGCTCAGTAGCAAAAAGTTTAAAAATAAACCCGGTTTAGTGGCAATGGGCAACGCCAAAGACATAGAACACAAATTCACAAACAAGACACATAGAACAGCACACAACTCTACAAACAGCACAGTGCATAAATACTAAAAATTTACTATAAATCTTATCAAAGTATGCATTGACTTGAGGAAACTTATCAATAAAGAAGACTGAAAGGTTAGTTTTCGATAACGTCTTGATTCTATGTTTGAGACTCAGAAATGCAACTTTTGAAAGAAAAGTTGTAGCAATTTAAATGAACCGACTTATTTATTTCGTTATACAGATGTTTCTAACTGACCGATTTTAGTGAAAATTGTTCCGTATATAATCCCACGGGCAAGAGTTCATATAATATACACCAAAAATAAAATAAAGAAAACTTAATTAATCTATGACATTTTGAAATTTTGATGTCGATTGTGTGAAGACGTAAGCCCTGATTAAGGTCTCAGCTGTAAGGGAAATAAGCGTCCATTACGTTTAAAAAGATAATATAAAGTTCTTAACCCGAGAAACATAAAGGCATAAAACAGTCATGTTTCTATATGCACTTTCACCATATCATCTTACGGCAAATCTCATGCAAGAACCGACTTGCGTGAACTCGTTATCATTATCTGCAGTGGAACCTGTGCATCCATTTTGTTTTGAACAGAAGCTATTGAAATGATAAATTGCATAGTTATAAATGCTTATTTATTTGATCGGGCATTACAGCCTGGAAAAAGTTCGTCGTTAAAGATTAGACTCCTGCACTTGAAACATACCTACACGTTTCTTGAAAGCAGTGAACAAAAGAATTGCACTAAAGGGCATATTTAATATTATATAAACAAAATATATTATATGAGAAGATTGTGTTAATATATTAAATGCATTCAATATGACTTTTAAATTTATTTTATACTTTTTTCTTTCTATTCGTGTTAGTGTTCCGATTGAAAAATTGCAATTATAGAATAGTTCTTAACTCTTAAAAGTATTATGTAACATTGGTCTTTGACCTTTTCTTCTTTGTAATATTTTGCTTGCCCTAAACTTCTGACAGGAACGCTAATACGATAGTGCACATTTTCTGTGCACACACAAAAACGTTTTGTTTGTGTTTGTTTACTTCTGTGTTGATTGATTAGGTTCGCTGCAGCAGCAATTTTCTGTCTGCCTGGAACATGGTTAACTTAATATTTCATACAAATAACAAAAGCTCTCAAGAAAAAAAGTTTCCAACATTTTCCAACGTCATTATAATAAGCATTTCAATTTATCTCATTCTTGCCCGGAAAATTTCTGAGCAACGCTCTATAACTAACATAAGAGGTTTTATTCTTGGTCAATAAGATGAAAGTTTCTCGTAATAAAATGTTAAAAAACTG
Organism: Mya arenaria; assembly: GCF_026914265.1. Taxonomy (NCBI): domain Eukaryota; kingdom Metazoa; phylum Mollusca; class Bivalvia; order Myida; family Myidae; genus Mya; species Mya arenaria. Next base: position 38,995,393 of record NC_069125.1, read on the forward strand.
TATTGAACCGTTAATTATGCGTAGCATTTTTACGCTAACTCCGCCCATTTGATTATCATTCAGTCTTTACTGCATGCCATATTACTATTATAATATAATGTGGGAACTTTTTGTAAGTACCCGTCGAGGTAATTTATACTCAAATCTATGTCTATGTTACCAAACACAGCTATTCAGGCAATTTAACATTTCAACTTCAGACAATGTATTTGTTTAATTAGGATAATACAATGACACTGCATGGATACGCATAGTTGTATATATTCAAATATAAAGCTACGCTTTCAAGTATAAAACATATTTGCAAGATTATTCGACACAAAACAGCTTTTTCTTCTTATTTCTTGCACAACTAATCAATACTAATCAATAAAGCGCGATCCATCGGAAGCAGTATGGGTTTAATAGAGATTGTTTACTTACAATTATAGTTTGTAATTCACAACTGTTAAGGCAGATGTACTGCAGATTACAATTCAGTCAAGAATTAGTTTATAACACTCATCAACATTTTTGAAATTTTAATTGTAATTACATACTCGATTTTGCCTATCATCTTCAAAGAATCCTTAATAATAGACACATTCTTAATTGTCTATTAAAATCAACTGAAGAAACAAACTGTTTTTAAATATTGAAATATTTGATTGATAAACGTTTATCATGTTCTTCAATATATCTTTTAAATGCAAAGGTATTTACGGTTGAAGAAAACCCCAATTAATTTACTTCAAGAAAAGCATGGACTATCATATCAAAGCCATCCTCCCTGGAGTGTTTGTAATCCTACCCATGAGCTGTCACAGCATTACCTTTGCTATTTCCCGGCCTGTTTGTTTGTTTATCTTGATAAAGGAACAATAAAATCACTGATATTAGTTATGAGAAGTAACCCAAGAAAGTTATTAAAAGTGAAAATGACAAATCTGGAAATTATTTCCAGACAATGTTCATACTTTCGAGGAATAATGAAGATATACTTCTTTCATTTTTCGCTTTTGCAGTCTACCTCGATTATTTCAGATCGTTTCGGCTGATAATGGTTATATTTTATGTGGTATGCTAGTTTTCAAACGAATTTGCAGCAAATTATTCGTAAACGACGTATCGCATGCACGAACATGAAACATATAAAACTTTTGTGTAGGTAGGTACTTTAAACAGGAACAATAAAACAACATTTTTCAAAATTCTAAATTTGTATAGTAAATTCATGTTCAATTGTTTTTAAGAGACCTTTGTAAATCGTACGAAAGACGATTTTCGCTTAAACATGATACAAAAGCTGTTACAGTAAATGACGCATGCACCCGAAGTGCTTTTCACCTAGTTGTTTAACATTGTCAGTGACGTTCGTGTTACCTTATGCCCATAAACCGCCAAATTGTGAAACACTGTCAGTGGCGTAAGTGTTTACTTTAATCCCTAGAATCATCCAGTTGTGAAACACTGTTGTGGCGTAAGCGTAACTATGTTCCCCAGAAACACGAAGTTGTTTAACATTGACAGTGGCGTACGCGATACTTTATTTCCTAGAACTGCCAAGTTGTTAAACACTGTCAGTTGCGTAATCGTTACTTTAATCCTCAGAACCAGCCAGTTGTGAAACACTGTTAGCGTCGTAAGCGTTACTCTATTCCCTACTATTATCCAGTTGTGAAACACTGTCAGTGGCATAAGAGTACTCTATTCCAAAGAAACACCCAGTTGTTATACACTGGCAGTGGTGTACGCTTTAGTTAATTCCTTTGAACCGCCAAGTAGTGAAACACTCTCAATGTCGATATCGTGAATTAAATCTCCAGGATCACCCAGTTATGAAACACTGTCAGTGTCGTAAACGTTAATCTATTCCCTAGAATCACCCAATTGTGAAACACTGTCAGTGACAGAAGCGTTACTTTAATCCCCAGAACCACCCAGTTGTGAAACACTGTCAATGACAGAGGCGTTAATTCAATCCCCAGAACCACCCAGTTGTGAAACACTGTCAATGACAGAGGCGTTACATAAATCCCCAGAACCACACAATTGTGAAACACTGTCAGTGGCGGAAGCGTTACTCTATTCCCTAGAATCACCCAATTGTGAAACACTGTCAATGACAGAGGCGTTACATAAATCCCCAGAACCACCCAATTGTGAAACACTGTCAGTGTTGTAAGCGTTACTCTATTCCCTAGAATTACCCAGTTGTGAAACACTGTCAGTGGCGGAAGCGTTACTCTATTCCACCAATACTACCCAGTGTGAAACACTGTCAGTGGCGTAAGCGTTACTCTATTTCCAGAAACACCCAGTTGTTAACCTTTGTCAGTGGCGAGTGCGTTACTATATTTCTCAGAACCACCAAGTTGTTAAACACTTGCAGGGCCTAAGCGTTACCCAGTTCATTAAATGATCATGGGCGGCAAGAAAGTAAGACGATGTGATGTACAAGATTTTTACAAAATACGTTTATTTCTTTAGAAAGAAGAAGAAATCATATAGAAGTTATTCGGTCACAATAACGTGAAGCCATTATCAGAGTAGATGTTCTGTAGAACTTTTGAAAAAAATCGAATTTTGAATTACAGTATCTTGAATTGAATAAATGTCTAAACCTAAACATATCACTCTGAATACATATCTTAAATTAAATGAAAAGCTTTGAACGAAATAATTATAAGACATAATATTGTTCTATAAAAGTTATAGGGTGTACTTCTTATGACATTTTCCCCTAGCGTTTTCAATTATTACGCACGACCCCTAATGTTTTTTTCGTTTTTTCGTTTGTAACAATATGATTTACAAGATGATAAATTCGCAGTCTATTAGCTAATACTTCCGATAATTTGGTAAAACTGTGCTATATCATGTGAGAAAATAGATAAAAAGGAAATATCTAATTTTAAATAGCGTTTATTGACTAAAATAGTTTATTAAGCCACATTAGGATTTGATTGTTTTAAATCTAGTTGCAAAGAAATGATAAGGGAAGATTTGACTTTATAGTTTTTTTCAATGAGTGCTTGCTTTCAAAGTCTTTTTAACGTTTTAACACGAGTTTTCCAGGAGAAAATCTAATATTCTGAAAATATTTTTTCTCGTTTTCATCTCTACTCGATATTTGTAAGGTTTTGTAAGTGTCGACCCTAAGCTTTAAAGCTAATAAATTAGCTTAAAAATAACTTAACGACATTTTCCTTCATACATGTGTATCCGTTGTGATCAATTTCATCCGTTTCAAAATGGTATCGAAATAACGGTTGACAATAGATTGAAGCAGTCGAGTGTTGAATTTTTTTTTTTATGATGAAGCTGAGGTTTCTTGTGGTTTGAGATTTCCAAATGCATATGTATTTTGTAATTTGGCAGATTTGCTTTAGTGTTGATCCAAGAGCTATGATCCAACTTCGTTCAACGTGTAATTATTTGAGATCATAACTAGCTATTAAGACAGTGTTTGTATTAAAAGCATTTAAGTTGTTCTTTGCTTATCTCCATGTTTCCATCAAACAGAGACTGTTGTTTTCACATTTGAACCATTTAGTGCTTCCAAACGCTCAATCGGAGCACCTCGGCAATTTTCTTCAAATCAATATATATGTATTTGGATTGTTTACAATGTCATAATTTTTAACTAGACTGCTACTGCCAACTATATGACACATTTTACGTGACGGTCCACCTGCAATAACTGAATTGTGCACCTTAGTGGTGATATTTTTAATCGTTCATCGTAAAGAGTTTAGGTCGTTATTTATATTGTCTTAGGTAGGTATTGTCCGAAGACGTTATCCTGAACATTGTAGAGTGTTTTTTGAATATGAAACGTAACAATTGTTGCTGTTTTATGGTGACTTATATCTGTCATTGAGTGTTTTGTGGGTGGGAAAAAAAGAGGAATGCTTTTGTTTAACGTTCCACGAACGAGTATGTAATAATCACCATTGAACGGTTAATTATGCGTAGCAATTCTTCAATTATAGCTGTAACTTATTTTCAGAAATACACTTTTCTTGTGTTCACAGAAAATATGTTGTTTTTTTATCACAATTATTTTTATTTATAAATTGTGTCAAGAACTTGAAAATTGAACAGCGAAACGGAGATGATCTTAACTATTTGTAACTGTAAAAGAGGTATTTGTCTTGCACACGCGCAAGCATGTTCAATGTTTCGTCTTTCTCTGCATAAAATGTACAACCTTTTAATGTTTCATTCATGCCAAATTCATAACGCAATTTTATTGTTACAGACAAAATTGATTTCAAAAAAGAATTCTGGAGGGTAAATTCTGGGGGGTGTTACAACTACCATTTCTGTAAAGGAACACTTTTTATTGAACCGATGATTTTGATATTTATATTACTCTAATGCATTCTAAGGATTTCGCTTTCAGATTGCATGTAAAAGAACAGGCTATACTCATTTTCTTTTTTACACGTTTTAATGATTTAATTCTTTCAAGTGGCAAAAAAATCTCACATAACAGCATTTTCATTTATTATATTTATAAGTAGATCGAACCGTATTCAATTAACTGTGTACTTCAGGTTTTAATGTAGTTTTAACAGAAGTTAGCCATCAGTTATGTATTCTAGAATCAGCTGCCAATCAGTTATAAAACAAATTAAAATAATTAATGAAGCTTTTTTTGTAAGATGAGCATGCAAAAAATATGCAATAAATATTCTGCGTATTCAGTAGATTAAACTGTTATTCAGTTGAATTCAATAGATCATTAAATGTCCGCTCTATTTTCATCGGATAATCTAAGACCGACCTGGTATAAACATGAATTCCACATAAAGTAGATTTGGTTTAACTTTTCTTAATTCCTAAATTTGGCCTTATCATTATTTCTCATTATTCTTGAGATCACACTCAATTTCCAAAGTAATACCGATAATCCCCCAAACACCACACCGCAGTAAAGAATGAACTCAAGCGCACGATTTGTACTTCAACAATTAAAGAGGTATACTATACATATTGTTTTAAGGTATAGTGTCGCTTTGTTTCTCTTTCAGCAGGCAGTACACAAATTGCAAATAATATCACGATGTTTAATATGGCGTATATTAATTTCAATGCTTAAACGTAAATATCATAATCGAGCTCTTGAAAAATCTTCACGCGAACGCATTTCAACGCATTATTATCACATTATATTTAACACTCCCGTTGTTTCGCGAGACTGAATGTGATCGTCTGATTTGGATGAAATGGTGTTATAATCGGAGGAACCAACTTGTCCGGCATGGTAACTATAATTAAAACTCACGTGTCCCCCAGGCCGGGAACGAAACCCACCACGCCTTGGTGACGTAAAACCAACGAATTTCTCCATATTGAAGCCTTTCGCTATGTTGGTAAATTAATGATCATGGCTTGTTTGTTTGTCAACTGGTCATTTGTACAATAAGTATCGATGCTAGAATATACGAATAGAAACTATTTTTGACAGCATTTGTTGTTTGTTTTCTGTGAAAAAGTTAGCTATTTAGTTTCAATTCTTTCAATTATCAGTGAGCCGTGCTTAAAGAGGGCCAAATTTCAGGTTTAAGTCTGAAAACTACAAGGCTAATTTTCGTTAACGTCTTGATTCTAAGTATCAGACTCTGCCTCAGAAATGCAACTTATAACAGTTGAAGCAATAGAATATAAAACCAAAAATTAGTTACGTCGTACATATGATATTAAGAGAACAATGATAGTTAAAATCGTATATATGTATGATCACTAGCGAGTTTAATGAAATGTACATACACATATAAACTAAATTATTCCATGACATTTTGAAAATATGATTTCGACCGAGTGAGCACTGCTTATGTTTTCAGCTGTAAGGGAAATGTACGTACACTTAAGTGTGCATACCAAAAGGAATAATATAAATCTCTTAACCCGAAAAAAATGAAAGCCTAAAACAGTTGTAAACGTCATGTTTTCTCAAATAACTCAGATAATATCATCTTATTACGGCAACTCTCTTGTACGATTAGATGCTGCACTTGAAACACGTTCCTTGAAAACAGTGAACATTTCATGTTAAAAATTATATAAACAAAATACACTGTATGAGAAGATAATTGTATAAACATATAAACATTAATAAGCTTCTATCATTAAATATAGAGTCACTGCGTTCAATATGACTTTATGAATTTTTTTTATTGATATTGTCTTTCTATTTGTGTTAATCCTTAGTTTGATATTTGGTAAGAAGGTCGTTTTGCAATCATCATAAAGTTCTATATTCTTGCTTCCAGATTAACTACAACTTACTCTTAAAGAACCGGAATTATGAAACTTTGGCCTTGGAACTAAAAAGTTCAACTAATCTTTCCTTCTTTGTTAGATTTTGCTTACACTGAACTGCTGGCAGGAACACTCGATTTGCTATTCTCACAAATATGTTGTTTTTGTTTGTTTGTTTTTTATACCTCTTTGTTGATTGATGAAGTTCAAAGCAGTAGTAATTGCTCTTCGCATGAAACATGAGGAATTTAGTATTACATACACCTAACAAAACTCTTAAAAACAAGTTTCCAAAGTTTTCAATCATCATAAATTTTAGCATTTCAAATTATCACATTCTTTCCCAGTTAAGGGCTTACACTATGCCTTTTTGTTATGCATGTTGTATTACTCTAAGCACTATACAATTGTAAAGTGTATATTATAAATGCTGTTTGTGTTCAATGAATGTGCCCGGAAGCAACTTCTAAGCAATGAGGTCATTTTCTTAGTCAGCTATATGAACCTTTTTCGAAACAATATGTACAAAACTCTATTGAGTTAATTATGCGTAGCAGTTCTACGCTTACCCCGCATGTTCTTAATCATTTAGATTTTACTTCATGTCATATTACTATTACATGAAGTAGGAACTATCTGTAAGTATTTGTCGAGGTTATTAGTACTGCGATCGATGTCTTTGTTACAAAACATATCTAAAGGCAACTTACCGTTTTAACTTATGACAAGGTATTTATTGAATTATGATAATACAAACAAACTACAAGCTGAGTCAGCAGAAACTATTCACATATAAAGCTACTCATTTCAAGTACAATACATATTTGCTAGGCCTATCCACACGAAACGGTATTTTACTTCTTATTTATTGTAAGTGTGATTCATCGGAACCAGAAAATACATACGAAGGATACCAACAGCAGTATCGGTTTGATACATTCCGTTCACATACAGTTATAGTTTATAAAGCACAGCTGACAACGTAGATGTACAGCAAATAACACATGAATGCAGTTTACATTCCTTTTGTACCACTTAACAATATGTTTAAAAATTGTTATTGTAATTGCATAATCGATTATGCATATTATGTTCAGAGAATCCTTAATGATAGACACATGCTTAATTTTTATTGAAATCAGCTAAACAAACGTAAACAAAATGTTTTTGAATATTGGTATTTTAGACCGATAAACGAATATCATGGTATTTATTATATCTTTATGAGAAGCAAAGGTATGTACGGTTGAAGAAAACCCAACTAAATTTACTTCAAGATAAGCATGGACTATTTACTCACTGGATACCAGGTCTCTCAAATGACAAATTGTTTCTCAGATCAAAGCCATCCTTCCTAGAGTGTTTGTACTCCTGCCCATGAGCTGTCACAGGATTTCCTTTGCTATTTCCCGGCCTGTCTGTCTGTTTATCTTTCTTATAGAAATAATTAATTCACTGACATTTATTATGAGAAGTAACCCATAAAAGTAATTAAAGGAGCAAATTACAGTTTACATTACAAATCGTGAAAATATTTCCAGACAATGTTAATACTTGAATAATGAAGATATACTTCGTTTTTGCAATCTCTCACGATTATTTGAGATCGATTCGGCTGATACTTGTTATATATATAATGTGCTATGCTAATTATTGCACGAATTTACATCAAATTATTCGTTAACGACGCACCAACACGAAACATATAAAACTGTTGTATAGGTAGGCACTGGTAACAGGGAAAATAACACCACGTTTTCCACAATTCTAAATTCTAAATTTAAAGTAAGTGACGTATGCATCCGAAGTGCTTTCCAGTCCAATAGATAATGCAATAACTAAACTAAATTAAATTACTAAACGCCAGTGGCGTAAGCCTAACTCTATTCCCCCAAACCACCCAGTTGTTTAACATTGTCGGTGGCGTTCGCGTTACCTTATGTCCCAGAACCGCCAAGTTGTAAAACACTGTCAGTGGCGTAAGCGTTACTTTAATCCCTAGAATCACCCATTTGTGAAACACTGACAGTGGCGTAAGCGTAACTATGTTCCCCGGAAACACCCAGTTGTTTAACATTGTCAGTGGCGTAAGCGTTACTTTATATCCATGAACCGCAAAGTTGCTAAAACACTGTCAGTTGCGTTATCGTTACTTTAATCCCCTGAACCACTCATTTGTAAAAAAACACCATCAGTGTCGTAGGCGTGACTCTATTCCCTACAATCACCCAGTTGTGAAACACTGTCAGTGGCGTAAGATTTACTCTATTCCCTAGAATTACCCAGTTCATTCAATGATCATGGACGGCAAGAATGTTAGACGACGTGATGTACAAGAATTTTACAAAAAACGTTTATTTCTTTAGAAAGAAGAAGAAATCATATCTTAGTTTTCCGGTCACAAAAAAGTGAAGACAAGATCAGTGTAGATGTTCTGTAGAACTTTCGAAAATACATCGAATTTTGAATTACAATATCCTGAAGTGAATAAATGTCTAAATCACTCTGAATATATATTTTAAATTTAATGATAAGCTTTGAACGAAATAAGACATAACATTGTTCTATACAAGTAATAGGGTGTAATTCCTAGCTTTTTTATTTATTACGCTCGACCCCTTATGTTTTTTTTCGTTTGTAATAAGTATGATTTACAAGATTGTAATTTCGCATTCTATTCGCTAATAGTTCCGATAATGTGGTAAAACTGTGTTATAACATGTGAGAAAAGAGTTAGATAAAAAGGAAACATATAATTATAAATGGTGTTTATTGACTAAAATAGTATGTAAAGCCACATAAGAATTTGATTGTTTTAACTCTAGTTGCAAACAAATTATAAGGGAAGAGTTGACTTTATAGTTTGTTTTCAATGAGTGCTTGCTTTCAAGGTATTTTTAACTTTTAAACACGCTTTTTCCAGGGGAAAATCTAGTATTCTGAAATTGCATTAATTACATTTTCTCGTCTTTATCACTCCTCGATATTTGTAAGGTTTTAAGTGTCGACCCAAAGCTTCAAAGCTAATATATTAGCTAATAAATAACTTAACGACGTATTCCTTCATACATGTGAATCCGTTGCGATCAATTTCATCCGTTTTGAAATGCTATCGAAATGACTTTTGACAACAAATTAAAGCAGTCGAGTGTTGACTGTTTTTTTATTTTATGATGAAGTTAAGGTTTCTTGTGGCCGGAGATTTTCAAATGCATTTCGTAATTTGGCAGTTTTGCTTTAGTGTTTATGCATGAGCTGTGTGGTTGATCCAACTTCGTTCAAAGTGTATTTTTTTCTTGTCATTTGAGATCATAACTAGCGATTTAAGACAGTATTTGTATTAAAGGCATTGTAAGTTGTTCTTTGCTTATCCCTACGTTTCCATCAAACAGAGACTGTTGTTTTCACATTAGAGTATTAAGTGCCTCCAAATGCTCAATTGGAGCCCACGGGCAATTTTCTTCGAATCAATCGCGGATGTATATGGTTTGTTTACAATGTTAGAATTCTTAACTAGACTGCAATGGGATCGCGTAGTAATTTCAATTATGCAGCTATGCCTAAGACTTAACAATTTGAACTAAGTAATTAATATTTTAATAATACACGTTCAAAAAAACTAACTTTAATTACAAGTGTTTTTATAAATTTTACAAACTACTTTTACAAATGCATCGGCATATATACATATATACTGTGAAATCATTAATGTTCGTGGGCATGGAATTTCGTGGTTTGCCGAAAAAAACAAACAATTTCGTGGGTACTTGAATTCGTGGATTTTCATTTTTGAATTTTTAAAAAAAAATCGAAGATGCGATCGTCATAGATCGTCTGCATAATATCCACGCGCTGGCCCGTGATTTCCGTCTTCTACGTCACTCGGTTTATGACACTCGCTAATGTGGTACGACATGCCAATTAGTGCATATACCCATGTCACTTATCGATTTAATTGGGAATAAAGGTAATGAAAGAAGATGTACCCTGATCATAAATACAGATAGGGGAAGCCATTGAATGCCAATTAAGAATTTTGCAAACTGTGAAAACACCGAAAAGGTGCGTATATTGTCACGTTCGGTGCTTAGTAACCTTCAATATACTAATGATCGATTAAATATTTCATTAAATAAAAAAAACGAGTATGGACACTCATCACGCACGTTGTAAACTTGGAGATTTTCATTAACAGCACACGTTTAAACACGTGCTTATAACTGTCATTTGCTGCATAAAACACATTTAATTGATTTGGTTCATTATTTGTTAAAGGCAGTTATAATTTATTAACAGAATAATGATCGTAAGTTATACAGTGAGACAGGTTTTAACACTGTATACTGCGACCTCTTTAAATAATATACTAGAGTATGTACGTAACAAGGCAATTGAAAAAGTGAATAACTGGTTTATATTTCGTGGGATCTTGAATCGTGGATCACCCAACCCACGAAAACCACGAACATTAATGCCCCACGAACATTAAAGTTATACGTTCAGCGGTAATTAGAAAAATACGTGAGCATAAATAAAATTAAAATTTTATGATATACTAGTTCATATCATATTCATTTGATGTTACATTTCATTTTTTTATAAAGAAAACTCGCATTTGTTGATATTTTGGAGATCAAAGATATCAACTTTCGAATTACCCGCCACAGTTCGTAGCCGTTCGTAGCCAGCTTCGGAATCGATCATTTGCATAATACATGAATGAAGCGCCCGTATGTAAACAACCGATACTGGCGATAGCGACTTTCATTCAGCTACCAACATGATCAAAATAAATGTTTCTACCAGTTACTCTTGAGGTTAGAGCGTTATTTTATTTTACTTCTAACCGACTTTTTAATGAGGTAATGAACGAACTTGCATTTTATTGTTTATATTTTCTAAATTCTACCATAAATCAAAAGGCATGTCTACAGTAACTGAAGTGGTTGGGGTAAAATTAAGTTAATATTCAATCGCGCGTAATTTATCATAGATATCGCACATTATTATGTTTGGAGCAACGCATACTTGTAAGTAAACGTGCATTTGATTTCTGGACCATTAATTCATGATTGATTGACTTATTTCTATTGTAAAAAAGATGAAACTAAAAGTAAATCACGTAGTGATCTGCATGGGTGTCAGGTAGATAATTTACTGTACAGTATAGATAAAATTCTTATTTTTGTATTTTCAGTCACCTCCAAGCATTCCCTTATCCCAAATTGATATTAAAAGAGAATGTTGATGAGCCTGATCCGTCGATTCAAATACCATAACACAGCCAACCCCCCAAAAAAACAACAGCGTAAGTTTATAACACGTACATCATCTTAGAAATCCATTTTAAATGTGTATTTGAATGTACTTGAATGATGCAGAGAATTAAGAATCAAAAACTAGATCACTCTGTAATTTGACACTTCACATAAGTGAAACCACAAGTTGATCAAGTAATAATTAATATGTTTGGGGGGGGGGGACACAATTATGTTTGGTGGGTACTCCTTTCCATATTGTTTTTTATATTGTATATTTTAAAGCTGAATTCTCACTAATTGACCGTTTTGACTTCTTATATATCATTTGTCTTTAATTGCCATTATACTTCCCAAATGTTCTTCAAGTTTCCAAAACATGTCAGTATTTGCAATTCAAATGTGAACATGTAAGAATTATGCAACAGTCAATTGTAACTACGCCCCCCAATCCCCCCAGGTCCGGCGAAATGGGCCGTGTTTTACCTCCAATGTGAACCTTGGTGAATGCGGTGGTTTTGTCTAGTGCTTAAATAGCGGGGAATGAGCCTTACCTTTGATCCCCGTGGGTGCAGTTGCATTTGGTGGGGATTTTACCAGCAGTTCAGGGATATTTTCTGGACCTAAAGTCAAAGTCCCTGCTTTCCGCACCGGTGGTGGGGGGGGGGCATGGTTACAACTAACTGGTTTGTTGTTTTGGAATAAATGTAAACAAGTTGATCAATAATGAGAGTCAGCTTCAGGGCTTTTTCTATAGTACCCACAGCTCAGACTATCAGACCCATTCCCAAAGCAAAATATACAATATTTTTTCCCAATCTTCAGAAAAAAATCCTAGTCAAACAAAGGCAAAAAAACAAAACGTTTTTATGGAAGTCTTTTTACCTGTACTGGCTCATTCAGCATCCTAATTAACCATGTGTTATGTAATCTAAAGTTTTGGAAATATATGAAATCAGAAATTATTGATTTTCATCACATTCAGAGATCGATCAGTATGAAATATTTTGTGTCATGATTTATTGCTAAAGATATTTATACCCCAAGTATTGATATTTCAGGCATTTAAGGTCTTTTGAACGGGAAAATAAACTTATTTATAAAAAATTCTCTATTCGCAGGAGACTGAAAGTCTTGTTTTTTTAACTGTAAAATTTCCCTATTTAGGAATATTCGCGACTCAAAATTCCCAAAATGTCTAGTGCCTTTTGCCAAACAAAGCGCTGCGCTATTTTAAAGGTACAATTTTACTTGTAATATTATTTATTATCTTTAGAAACAAGTGAGCAAGCTGACAAAGCTGCAACTTCAGGGAGCAATTATAAGGGTCATCAAAATGGAGCCAGGATTCATGATGCTCGTATTAGAGGTGCTGGACCAGAGTCTGAGGAAGGGAGTAGAACTCCAAGCTGGTTTGAGTGTGCTTCAACTGCCGGGACATTTCAATGCAGAGTTAAAAAGTTTGTTGTCGCCGGGAGGCCAGTCTTTCTCAAACTGCTATAAGAACCTTATAGAAACTAAAATTCAGTATAGATCTAAGACATGAGTGTACCTAAATGTTAAATGAAGTTGATATTTATGAACAATATTATAACATTTCATGTGAATTTAAAAGCTGGTTTTACATTATTTAATACTGCTAATGAGTTCTTGAAAATTTGTACTGAAAAATGGATACTTGACAACTCATTTGCATGTTTGTACTTCATAGGAAGTCTAGTGTTGTATTTTTCTAAAAAATATGGTTTTAAACATCTTAACATGCATGTAGTCACACACAGGCAGACCAAGTTGAATTGTTGGCATGTATGAAATATGGGCAGTGTTATTTTATAAACGTTTAAAAGCTATTTTATATGCTGGCAAAGTTTGTATCTACTAAGTTATTAAAAGCACTCCTGTTTAGGTGAGTACTGAGAACTTTCTTGAACATTCGTACTGAAGTAAGTATGACTTAATAGTAGCACATCACTGGATATTTCTTATTTTTAATCTTAGTATCTGTGAATTATGCTACTGACTTTTGATAAACCTTCCCTCTTTCAGGACTCTGACCTCCTTGTTTTGAATGAAGAAGTTCTAACCCTTGCCCATTTGATGAGGCAGGATTTCTTGTGTTCATTGATGAGGAGGACCAGGCGCAACCCAACCGCTACTAGGCGACTTATATTGTGTTCTGACACAGAGTTATTTTTGGGCTGGTGACAAGAGGGCTATTCCCTTATGTTGTGTGGAGAGTCCAGGAAACCTTCCCGATTCCCTAAGAACAATACACTGGCCTTGTGCAAAGGAGGGTTCAGTAGATGAACACAATTTTTGCAGACGGATCGTATCTGTTCTCTTGATTTTCTTAAATATTAAAATATGATATAAACAATATCAGATCATTTTTGTATACTTTTGTGAATGACTTGTTATTTTATAAATACTGATTTGTACTGTCTTTGGTTGCTAAACTGTCATTAAGTAATTATCTCGTTTCAATTTGAAAGCCAGAAAACCTGCATGTTATGTATACTCATGTTATTGTATATATTTATGCCCCCTCCGAGGAAGAGGGGTATATTGCATTGCACATGTTGGTCGGACGATTAGCAGCTTTGTTGGTAGACCAAAGCTTGTCTAAGTGATAACTCAACAACTGAAGGACAGATGGTTATCAAACTTGACATGAATGTTGGGCCTGACCAGTAGATAACCCTATTGATTTTAGGGGTCATCAGGTCCAAGTTCAAGATCACAGTGACCTTTAATGGTATAAAGTTGTTAAAGCTTGTCCGAGAAATAACTCAAAAATACCTGAACGTACGGTATGGTTATCAAATTTGACATGGAGGCTGGGCCTGATTAGTAGATGACCCCTATTGATTTTAGGAGTCATTGGGCCAATGGTAACAGTCACAGTGACCTTTAAGTTGAAAAGGTTAACAAAGATTCTCTGAGTGATATCACAACAATGTCTGGCCCTATGATCATCAAACTTGACATTGAGGCTGGGTATGACCATAACTGATTTAAGGAGTCATTGGCCCTAAGTGACGAAAGTGCGTTAAGAATGAACGAGTGATAAATCAACAATGCCTGCACCCATGGCTCTCAAACATGATAAGGGAATTTGGCTTTACCAGTAGATGGTTCATTTTGATTTCAGGGGTAATCAGGTCAAAGGTGAAGGTTACAATGACCTTGAAAGCATATTCGTGTGATTACTTGACAATGCCTGCACCCATGGTTCTCAAACTTGCCATCTAGGTTGGGGGTGACCAGTTGATGATCTTATAGATCTTGAAGTCAGAGGTCAACCTATATGCATGATTAAGTATTTTGTCATATTTACTTATTTCCTGCTGCTGAAAGGATATATTTTTATCTGCAAATATCAGTCATCATCTGAACTTGATTTAGAACTTTACTTACTATCCTCACACTTTGAACGGTCATAAAACTGCCGCAAAGGCATCTAATGTCAATGACAAGTCAGCTGTCATTTCAGTCTTTGCATATTTAATTCAATTTGCGGAATAAGCCTGACAACTTGGCGCTCCTCAAGGGGAGGGGGTTCATATGTTTGACAAACATCTCTTGTTTTTCTGTTTAAAAACGCTCTCAAATGACACTCAAGCAATATGTCTGTTTGAATCCAAATTTCACATTTTATCTTTAAAATGTGTCATACCTTTCTCAACCTTGTTTAGAAATAATAAAATGGACCTAAAGCAGGCTCAATTTTGATACAGCCCATTTCTTAAGTAGAACAAAGATTAATGCAAAAAAACACTTTCCCACAAAAAAGTAAATAACTGAAATAAAACCATGAAGATCCCACAGTTTGTTGACTTCTTCTTGATTTAAAAACTCAAATCTTATATATCCGATAACTTGTGTAAGCAAAATAGTAAACAAGAGGGCCAAATGGCACTGAATCGCTCACCTGTCATATATTGCACATTCTTCCATTATATACAAATATTAAAAACCTAAGCCTATGAACACGGGGCGTGGCCAATTTTGACCCCAGGGCTAAAGTTTGAACAAACTTAATAGTGGTCCGATAAAAAATGCTTCATACCAAATATCTAAGGCCTTCGCCTTTTGGTTTCGGAGAAGAAGATTTTTTAAGTTTTCATCATATACATATATATAAGGAAACCCATGACCGCCTGGGTGGGGCCATTTTTTTACCCCAGGGCCAAAGATTGAACAATATTGGTACAAGTCAACTAGATGATATATCATGCCAAATATCTAAGCTCTTGTCACTACTTGATTTTACATGCGTATCTATTTATGTATATTTGTTATTAATTGTTGTATGTGGCCCATATTGAAAATTGGTATGTGCACTAAATATGTTATCCAGTTTAAATTTAGACGTTACTTGTCTTTGTGAGTTTGGAGAAATTTTTTTAAGTTTTCACTATAACACATATAGAGAAAACCCATCAGCCCCGGGGTGTGGCCAATTTTGACCCCAGGGCCATAATTTGAACAAACTTTGTAGAGTTCCACTAGACGATGAATCATGCCAAATATCTAAGCTCTAAGCAACGTAAGTTCAGAGGAGATGATTTTTGAAGTTTTAACTATAAACATATAGAGAATACCCATGACCCCCCGGGGCGGGGCCAATTTTGACCCCACGGCCATAATTTGAACAAACTTTGTAGAGGTCCACTAGACGATGAATCATGACAAATATCTAAGCTCTAGGCCAATTAAGTTCAGAGGAGAAGATTTTTGAAGTTTTCACTATAAACATAAAGAGAAAACCCATGACCCCCCGGGGCGGGGCCAATTTTGACCCAAGGGCCATAATTTGAACAATCTTGGTAGAGGACCATTTGGTGATCCTACCTACCATATATCAACGGCCTAAGCCTTGTGTATTGGGAGAAGAAGATTTTTAAAGTTTTTCCTTTTGGTTGCCATGGCAACCAGAGTTCTGCATGGAATTGAATTCTTTGAACAACTTTGATAGAAGACCACCCAAGGAACATCCCTATGAAGTTTTATTAATATTGGCCCAGCGGTTAAGGAGGAGATGTCTTTTAAGTAAATTGTTGACGGACGCCGGACGCCGGACAAAAGGCAATCACAAAAGCTCACCTTGTCACAAAGTGACAGGTGAGCTAAAAAAGAGCTGCCTCTGTATGCACCCGAAGAGTTGTTCGGAATGGTCAGTATGTATGATTTGCTGGTATGTGACAATTGCTCCTTAAGTGCTTATTATATTTTGAAAGTTAATATAAACAGATGAATTCTTGAAAATGCTAGTCAATTTACAAAATACCCAACCACAACACTGTTCTGAAATGGTCTTAAAAACGTTTGTTTAGGTTAACATCCCCAAAATTATAAGGCAGGTAAGGTAGAGATGTTATTCAAAAAAATGCTCTATCTTGTGATTGTTGTCATTTCTCGCAAACATCACTATTTCTAGCCAGTGTCACTTATATAAAACTGTTGTTACGGAGCTATATAATGTCAAAAGTTAATGAGAGTTAATGTTTAAAAGAAATACTAATGTTGGCCCAGTTATCTAAAAGCTTTCTTGTCTACATGTGTTTTTTTCTTTTACAGAAAGATTCCATGAAAAACAAAAATTTAATTTGACATTTTGTTTATTTTTGAGAACTTCACCAAAATAATCATCACATATAAATCAATATACATGTATGAAGTTCAACTTTCAAAGTATCCTATGTGCTTTTGATATACCCTATTTTCAAAGGGTTTTGGTCAAGTTCCATCCACTTTAATATAAAATCAAACTTTTTTTAAATACTTAAAATGCGTTAGCATGTCGCAGGTAACACGACTTATAAAGCTGAAGAGAACAAATATACACACAAATTTACATGATTGCGAGTACATATTTTGCTTCTAGTACCCAAGTATTTCTTAAGAAGTGACCATATTTTTTACCGTATGTGACAGCTTGATCTCCCTTAACATTTCATCAAGGTGATCATTCTCACTAAGTTTGAACACATGTAATCTTACAAAGCAATATCAAGGTTTGATTCTATAATGTTTTAAAAATAAAATCAAGTGACTTCCATTCAGTCCACATGTGACCTAGTTTCAAACAAGACAACAATGAGACCATTGTCATTAAGTTTCATGAATATTGGAGCACATAGTAAACCTCTAGAAATGTCTCTTATTAAACCTAGATTCTTGCTCGCTGTACAATTCCCTTCTTGGTTAAGGAGATAACTGTTCAAGGTGGCTAGAGATTTGTCGAGGATAGTGCTTCTCCATAACAGCCTTTCTACCCATATCGAAAAATTGTTGGTCAAGTGACACATGAAGATCAGTTTCTTCAGCGACTCTGTATGGATAGGTCTTTTTTCTTTCACTGCGTTTACTGGGGAATATTGCCATCCTCTTCTATTGTTCCATGCACGGTTTAGTCTGCATACAAAACAAGAAATGTTTCATTTACAGAATAAGATTTGACCACATCACACACACACACACGCACAATTATCTAGAAGTAAGATAGTTATCGAAATAAATATTTCCACTTATAACCAGACTTAAAGCTGCACTCTCACAGATATACAAATTTTACATTTTTATTTTTTTTGTCTTGCAAAGAGCACATTTTTGCGAGAATATCTGGAAACCAATAATATAAGATTGCTGACAAAAAAATCAGATGGCAGTTTTTCATATTTCCGTTCGAAAAATAATGTTAAATGCATAAACATCACTTTCTTTAACTTAAATATAAAAATCTGCTCGTTCCAAGACAAAAAAAATAAAAGTTGTCAAAACGTTCAATCTGTGGGAGTGCAGCTTTTAAGCCTGAAAATGTGATCAGATCATTTCAATTTCATGAATTATGATGCAGTTATTTTATGAAATGCTTATTCTTGTTTCCTGTATAAATAGCCTGAATTCCCTGATTTTTAATATAATAATATATAAAAGGGTATAACTTCAAACTTCTACTAATATAAGATGTGAAAAGAGTCAAAGCTTGCTGTACATTAAATTTATTTACCTGTATACTAGTTAGTATGCATCTTTGATGGAAGGTGGTTGTCAAGGACAATCACTCTGAGGGCTTTAAGGGTACGAAAGTGTTTTTTTATTGTTAAGCCATGGTGAATTCCTCTCCTCTTGGCTCAATGGCCCATGACTTTACTCATAATATTGAATCGGGGGAGGCCACTCATGCTCATCCGTCAAATGATGGAGAAGAACAGCTGAGATGCCCTTAAAATAAATAGCATTTCATTTTATTTTCATTTATCTACTTATATCATCAATAAATGTTATATGTTAATTATCAATATTATAAATACTTAATCAATATACCAACATATACTTCCAAGCTCAAATCACTGCATTTTCATGACACAAATATCAGGCCTTATTTGATAAAAAGGATATCAACCTCTTTTCTACCTTTTCATGATTTTTAAAGCTGCATTCTCACCTATGGACTGTGTAAACATATTTTATTTCAATTTTTGTTTTGGAATTCATTAGCCACTTTTTAAGCTTATATCATGAAACCAGTGATATAAGATATGCTGACAAAAGAGGTGAGTGCAGTTATTCATACTTACTTTAAAAAAGTATGATGTTTTTTGCCTAAAAGCCTTTCTAACACTTATGAATAGAAAATGAGATTTTGGAGTTGATAAAACGCTGCCTTTGATTTTCTATATTTGAAAAGTTCGAATGATATTTTTTATATTTGCAAAAAAACTGTACTTACAGTACACTTGGCATGTTCAAGCCAGGTTAAAATCTGTGACATCACCAGCCTCCTGACATCGAAGTCTTGAAGCGTCATGTCAAAAGATACTGAAACCCAAAATACTGTAAATTTTTATTAACTATTATTATATTATGTTTATATAGAAATTTCAGCAAATCATTCATCTTATAATAATTAAACCCTTGGTACATGTATTTTGTAGAGTTCATAATTATACAAAACAGAAATATAAAAAGAAAAGAAATATAATTTTTTGCATTATTTTTTTGCATAAAAGATGGATGGACTACCTTTAACATGTTAACTAGTATCACATATGTACCAATTTCTATTTAAAGCCAGGTTCTTATATTATTGATATAAAAAATGATAAAATATTTTTTTCAAATGCCATTTCAATCATGAGCAGGATCAAAACAATCATTGAAATTAGACTTTTTGATGAAGAAGCCCTGATTCGTATACTTGAGCTTTGAATCAAATTTCAAGCAAGCCCTACAATAAAAAATCAGAATTTGGGTAAGACCCGAGGCATTTTACCAGTGCATGGCTTACTGGCTTGTGTTAATTTCGACCATTTGTCAAAAGGAATGGATTTTCTTAACAAACGAATGCTTTATCACAGCTTATTGAAGGGCTGTATTTACACATTTGGGGGTTGGGCTCAGGTCCTTCAGTTAGTCAAAAAAGACATCAAATGCAATTTTTTGGTAATGAAAATATTTCAAAACAAATTACATATATTGAAATGCCAATAAATGTGCTGTATACAATTGTTCTTTTCAATTGAATTGCAGTTGCTATTGGATTTAGCTTGACTTTTTCAAGTTTTTGACGATATCTCTAACTTGCATATGATGCCAACTATTTTGCCCTTTTAACATTTGACTTAGAAATTCTGGATTTTGCATGTAATCTTATTTTACAGTGATCCAGGCATGTTTTGCCAAAGCCTGCCAGAGGCGGATCCAGTAATTGACACAAGATTGGAGTCACTCAGGGGTTGTAACCTTTCAACGTGTGTCCCCCCCCCCAGAACTGAATAATTCTGGTCAGCAATGATGGCAAACGGCCAGGTTCACCCCCGAGGAAATGTACATAATATCTAGTCCGAAATGGTACATTTTGGGCAATTTATTTCTTTTTACTCCTATATAAAAATATGCCACCTGAATGACTTTCAACGAGCCTTTTGACCATTTTTATTACTTAAGCGTACAGGGAGAAGATAAGAAATGTCAAAACAATAAAAAAGTATGCCTGATTGCTTATTAGTGTACCAGTACCATTGAAATAGGCAGTAAACAAGGAAGTTATGGGGTTAGGTGTGGGGTGTGCCCCCCATATTGATATTGCAAGTGCTGAAATCCTTAATGCTTATGTACCAGTCATTTGTAACCACAGCCCCGTAGGTCCGGGGAATAGCAGGGACTTTGACTTTCGTTCCAGCCTACCCCGGGTAAAATCCAGTTGGTAAAATCCCCGCACCCCAGGGACCCTAGGTAAGGTCCATTCCCCACAATTTTTTGCGAACATAAAACCACCCCATTTACGCGGTACTGCGGGGCCACCTGGAAGGTAAAACCACGCCCCATTTCCCCAGTATACCCCCGGACCTGGGGGGGGGGGCGTGGTTACAACTGACTGGTGCATTATAGCAATGAAAAAAGTCGATCATGCTGCCTCTGACAGCTCTTGTTTGTTTTCGAAATTATTTTGGATTTTGAATAGGAACTTTCACTAACATTTTGGCGAATAAGTACATCCGTTCTCCAAGGAAATGGGGTATATGCACCCGCCCGAAAGTGTGTCGAAAGATAGCCCTACTGACTGTTAATAAATAAACTATCAATGTTTTTCAAACATCAGGTAAAATGTTAAAGATAAAACACAAACCTATCGTGATGTTTCGTTTCCACGCCCTCCATTTTCCCACTCCATTTGAAGCTTTGAATGCTATCCTTTTCTTTCAATGAATGCCTAAATAAACCATCGACGTCAATATCTTTCCTACATTTTTCATTTACCGTCGCTTTCTGATCGATTTTGGCAATCTCTGTCTGCCTCTGTTTCTCTTTTCATTTTCATCTGTCCATCTTTGTTTTGATTTGCTGACCTCATTGATTATTCATAACTGTCACGTGCTTGTGCTCCGTTTACTTTCGTAGGCTTTCGGAACTGCTCGGAATAACTCCGAGTAGGCCATAGCGGATTTTTTGGTAACCACCAAAAAATAAATATGGTCTGAAAATCGTGTTAATATCAGGCCATCGGAGTGGAATCTAGAGACGAAATTTCGCACAACGCTAAAATAAGGATGCCTTTTCACGACAGTTGTGTTATTTTTGTGTTTTATAACCAAAATTCTCGCTGAACGTACAACTTTAATGATTTCACAGTACATCCGAGGTCCATCGTATGGCAGAGATTGGGGAGCTGTTTCGATTCCCGAAATCTACATATAAAATCCGCCCTTTTTTAGCTGAGTGTTATGTTTCTATGTTTCAACTGCCAACTATGTGACACAAAAACAACAACATAAGTTGTATCGATTTTATGTGACGGTCCACATGCAGTAACTGAATTGTGCACCTTAGTGGTGATACTTTTAATTGTTTATCGTACAGAGTTAAGGTCGTTATTTTTATTGTCTTAGGTAGGTATTGTCCAAAAACGTTATCCTGTACATTGTAGAGTGTTTTTTTAAATGTGAAACGTAACTGTTGTTGCTGTTTTATGGTGACTTATATCTGCCATTTAGTGTTTTGTGACTGGGCAAAAAGTGAGAACATATTTTGTTTAACGCTCCACGAATGATTATGTAATAATCACTATTGAACAGTTAATTATGGGTAGCAATTCTTCAATTATAGCTGTAACTTTTTTCAAATATACACATTTTCTTGTGTTCACAGAAAAAAGTGGTTTTTATCACAATTATTATTGTTAATAAATTGTGTCAAGAACTTTTCAAAATCAAACCGTGAGATGGAAATAATCTTTACTATTTGTAAATGTAAAAGACGTATTTTTCTTGAACATCTGAACTAGAATGCTCAATGTTTCGTCTTTCCCTGCATAATAGGTACAGCCTAAATCATAACGTAATTTCATTGTTAAAGAAAAAAATGATTTTAAAAGTAGAATTATGGAGGGTAAATTCTGGAAGGTGTTACAACTACCATTTATATAAAAGAATTTGTTTTTATTGAACCAATGATATTGATATTAATATTACTCTGATGTATTCAAAGGATCTCGCTTTCTGATTGTATGTGTACGAACAGGCTATCCTCATTTTCTTTTTTATACGTTTAAATGTTTTAATTACCTCAAATGGCGGAAAAATCTCACATAACAGCATTTTTATTTAAGTAGATCAAACCGAATTAAATTTATTGTGTACTTAAAGTTTTAATGTAGTTTTAAGAGATGTTAGCCATCACTAATGTATTCTAGATCCAGCAGCCAATCAGTTCTTAAACAAATTAAAATATTTAATGAAGCTTTCATTTAGTTTGTCTTTTGTAAGATGAGCATGCAAGAACTATGCAACAAACATTCCACGAATTCAGTAATTAAATCTGTGTCAGTTCAATTCTATTTACTATATCAATATCCATATTGTTTTAAGATTTAGTGTCGCTTTGTTTCTCTCTCAACAGAAAGAACACAAACTGCAAATAATATCACGATGTTTAATATGACGTATATTGTTTGGAGTGCTTAAACGTAAATATCATAATCGAGCTCTTGAAAAATCCGCGAATGCATTTTCCACGCATTATTTCGTATAAACGTGTTTTATTCTCCTTTTATTTAATTTTTATTTTGTAAGATTAGCATGCAAAAAATATGCAATAAATATTCCACGTATTCAGTAGATTAAACTGTGTCAGTTCAATTCAATAGATCATATAATGTCTGCTCTATTTTCATCGGATAATCTAAGACTGACCTGGTATACATGAATTACACATAAAATAGTCAGGGTTTAACTTTTCTAAATTCCTTAATTTTGCCTTATTATTATTTCTCATGATTCTTGAGATCACACTCAATTTCAAAAGTAATACCGATAATTCCCCAACCACAACACCCAGTAAAGTATGAACTCAAGCGTACGATTTGTACTTCAACAAGTAAAGAGGTTTACTATCCATATTGTTTTAAGATAAAGTGTCGCTTTGTTTCTCTCTCAGTAGGAAGTACACACACTTCAAATACTATCACGATGTTTAATATGGCGTATATTGTTTGCAGTGCTTAATTGTAAATATCATAATCGAGCTCTTGAAAAATCTTCCGGCGAACGCATTTCCACGCATTATTAACACATTTTATTTAACACTCCCGTTGTTTCGCGAGACTGAATGTGATCGTCTGATTTGTATGAAACGGTGTTGTAATCGGAGGAACCAACTTGTCCGGCATGGTAACTAAAATTAACACTCACGTGCGCCCTAGGCCGGGAACGAAACCCACCACAACTTGTTGACATAAAACCAACCAATTTACTATATTGAGGCTATTCACTACGATGGTAAATTAATGATAATGGCTTGTTTGTTTGTCGACTGGTCACTTGTGCAATTAGTATTGATGATAGAATATATGAATAGATACTATTATTGACAGCATTTGTTGTTTGTTTTCTGTTAAAAAGTTTCCTGTTTAGTTTCAATTATTTCAATTTTCAGTGAGACATGTTTACAGAGGACCAAAGTTCAGGTTTAAGTCTGAAAACTACAAGGCTAATTTCCGTTAACGTCTTGATTCTAAGTATCAGACTCGAGATCAGAGATGAAACTTTTAACAGTTGTAGCAATATAACATAAACCCAAACATTAATTTCGTTTTACATATGATATTAAGAGAACAATGATAACTAAAATCCTATATATGTGTATGTATGATCACTGGCGAGGATAATGAATTGTACAAACACATATAAACTAAATTATTCCATGACTTTTGAAAATATGATTTCGACCGTGTGAAGACATAAGCACTGCTTATGTTCTCAGCTGTAAGGGAAGTGTTTATACAAAAAGGAATAATATAAATCTCTTAACCCGAAAAAAATGAAAGCATAAAACAGTTGTAAACGTCATGATTTCTAAAATAACTAAGATAATATCATCTTTTTACGGCAACCCTCTTGTAAGAACCGACTTGTGTGCGTGAACTCGGTATCAGAGTATCATTATCTGCATTGGAACCTCTGCATCCATTTTGTTTTAAACAGAAGCTATTCAAATAATATATGGAATAATTATGAATGCTTATCTATTTGATAGGGCATAAAAACCTGGAAAGTTAGTTTGTGAAAGATTAGACTGTTGCACTTGAAACACGTTCCTTGAAAGCAGTGAACAAAAGGTGCATGTTGAAAATTATATACAAAGTACAATGTATGAGAAGATAATAATCTACTATCATTAAATATAGAGTCTCTGCATTCAATATGACTTAATGATTTTGTTTTATTGATATTGTCTTTCTATTTGTGTTATTGTTTCGTTTGATATTTGGTAAGAATGTCGTTTTGCAATCATCATAAAGTTCTTTGTTCTTGCTTTCAGATTAAATACTACTACCACTTAAAAGATCCGGAATTATGAAATTTTGGCCTTTGAACTAAACAGTTCAATAAAACTTTTCGTCTTTGTAAGATTTTGCTAAATGAACTGCTGGCAGGAACACTAATTTTATGGTGGCATTTTCTATTTCCACAAAATTACATTTTTTTTTTTTATGTTGATTGATGAAGTTCACAGCAGCACCGATTTTCTCTTCGCCTGGAACATGTGTAATACACGTTACATGTTACATACACCAAACAAAACTAAAAACAAGTTTCCAAAGTTCTCAATCATCATCATTTTTAGCATTTCAAATTATCACATTCTTTCCCGGAGCTTATAGTATTCCTTTATGTTGTACATTTTGTATTACTTTTAACACTATATAATTGTATGTGTATATCATAATTTAATCGCCTTCATCATCATTTCACAATGATCGGCGGCATCGTGTTTAACTTAACTGTAAGTCGTAACGAAGTACACTAAAATCAAACTTAGTACACATTTTTAATTGCTTCAATTGAATATCCAGTCCAAAAACATGATGTGAGCCGTTGCTCTAACAGTCCCAAAAGGCTGTTGGGCTTATATCAGTAATACTTGTTTTAAAAGTTTAGTTTCCGTTCGTTCTGCTTATAGATTACTGTGATCTCCACCTAAAGACTGCTTTTGGTTATATTATTGGCACTGTATGTTTAGTTTGCAGGCTGCTCGTGCTTAATGAATGTGCCCGGAAGCAACTTCTAAGCGATGAGGTTGTATTCTTAGTCAGCTATACGAATCTTTAAAAAGTATGTTCAAAAACACTATTGAGTTAATTATGCTTAGGAGTTCAACGCTAACCCCACCCGTTCTTAATCATTTAAATTTTACATCATGTCATATAACTATAACATAAAGTGGGAACTATTTGTAAGTATTTGACGAGGTAATTAGTCTTCAAATCTATGGCTATGTTACAAAACAAATCTAAAGGCAACTTGACAAAGTCTTTGTTGAATTATGATAATACAAAGAAACTACAATCTCAGTAGAAACTATTCAAATATAAAGTTACGCATTTCAAGTATAATACATATTTGCAAGATTCATCGACACGAAAACGTTTTTTACTTCTTATTTATTGCATAACTAATAAACGAAGAGCGATCCATCGGAAGAACAACTAAACTTCCGAAAATGCCAACAAGCATTTTCGGTTTGATGGAGACTAAGAAACGACATGGAGAAACACATATTTGCAAGGCCTATCCACACGAAACAGTATTTTACTATTTTTTTATTATTGTAAGTGTAATTCATCGGAAGCAGAAAATACATACGAAGGATACCAACAGTAGTATCGGTTTGATAGATTCTGTTCAGCTACAGTTAAAGTTTGTTTTGCACAACTGGCAACGTAGATGTAAGCAGAAAACACATGATTGCAGTTTACATTCCTTTTGTACCACTTGTCAACATCTTTTGAAATTGTAATTATAATTGCATAATCGATTATGCATATCGTCTTCAAAGAATCCTTAATGATAGACACATGCTTAATTTTCCATTGAAATAAGCTGAACAAAGGTAAACAAATTGTTTTTAAATATTTAAAATTTAGACCGATAAACGTGTATTATGTTCTAAAATATTTTTTTATGAGAGGCAAAGGTATGTACGGTTGAAGAAAACTCCACTAAACTAACTTCAAGATAAGCATGGACTATTCACTCCCTGGATACCAGGTCTCTCAAATAACAAATTGTTTCTCAGATCAAAGCCATTCCCTTGAGTGTTTGTACTCTTGCCCATGAACTGTCACAGAATTTCCCGGCCTGTCTGTGTGTTTATCTTTCTAAAAGAAATAATTAAATCACTGATATTAATTATAAGAAAGTTATTAAAGGAGCAAATTACAGTTTAAATTACAAATCTTGAAAATATTTCCAGACAATGCACATACTTTCTACGAATAATGAAGATATACTTCGTTAATTTTACGTTTTTGCTCCTATTATTTCAGATCGATTCACCTGATAATGGTTATGTATAGTGTTCTTTGCAAGACTTCGAACGAGTCTGCAGTAAATTATTCGTTAACGACTTTAACCATCCACGAACACGAAACATACGGAACTGTTGTTTTGGTTAGCGCTGTTAACAGGAACAATAACACAACTTTTTAAAAAAAATCTGTTTTTGTTGCAGGTTTAGTAAATAAATATTCAGGTGTTTTTAAGAGAGCTATGCAAATTTTACGAAATATGATTTTAGCCAAAAACAACTTATTGATTTTAATTCTAAAATCCATTTCGTTTTCTATCCTGTCCAAATTACGCAATACTATATAATAGTTATTAAAGCAGTCTACGACTATTTGAATTACAACTTTGAGCAGGTGCGAGTAAATGCTTAAATCCTATTGGATAAAACAACCTATGTGACATTCATTCATTTCTCCATGAAGCAATCGTGAATGCAAATCAGCTTATTAATAATATTCATAACAGGATTACTTTCTTTTAACAACGTATGACGTCACGTCATAGTAGAAAGTTGTTTACATTAGTTATTTGGGGTTAAAATAAAGCACCAATTGAACAATAAACCTTTTAAAACAATTGTTTTGGTTTTATGTTTTATTATTATTGACAATAAATTGATTGCGATGAACTGGAAACTGAAAGTTCGCCTGCAGCACAGAGTCAACATAGCGGGTGATCTGTCAGATTTCGAATTGTTTAAAAATCTTTTGGGTAGTTATGAGTTGTTTGAGCCGGTATTGAGTGGGTAAAATGCTGCTGCTGCTGATACTGCTGCTGAGATTCCTCCAGAAATTGAAGAACTGATGATTTGCATGAAGTTACAAATTAAAATTAAAGTACAAATTAAAATTTAGATGTAGGTTAACAACTTATGAAAGTAATGATATGCAAACCATTCATAAATATAAACAACTGGGCAGCAAGTTTAATCACTATTTTTTCAATACCTCAATAGAACGATATCATCAAGAAGTCCAAAGGCGTTTTAAATGAATAGTCTGGAACATCTGCTAAACAAAAACAACAAACGGGAATCAAGGAACAAACTCTTATTATAATTAACTACAGGTGCTGTTCAAATAAGTCTTAGATTTTGGTCATAAATACTTTTTTTAGCGGAATTTAAATAATACACATGGAAAAGAGCTAGACAAGACATATTGGCAACAAAAAGCATAAAACCATTAAGTGCGTACATTTTCACGGACGAAGAAACTACAGTGATATGGTTTGTGTGGTATGTGTTTCGAAGAGTACAAACACTTTTCGTCTTTAGATGTTTAATAACGATTTAGCAATTTATCACATGTTGACTGAGACGATAAAATAAATAAAGGAATTTATGCACTTTACCTGAATTATCTGTCTGTGTCTTTGAAAATCAAATTTGATAATCTGAAAGTTAATTTATCCGTCTGTATCTGTCTAAACATACGATTCAAAGCAATTGGTTGCTAAAAGCAATTTTACAATAGATATATTTGGAGCATGCGAAATATATATCATCAAATCCACGTGCATTTGATGATTTCAATTTTTTGAATTCTTGAGTTTCATGTCAATTTATTTCAAACGATCTTCTTAAAATTGTACGGCATATTTAAATCATATTGATAACAAATCCTCCAACCTGTATTTAATCGCTGCTAAACTGATAAGTACAATATAATTCAGAATGTTGCAGGGAAAGTTACGACGAAGTAATCATAGTTGTTAGACGGTCGATACTAAAAGTGTTACATTTAAAACAAATGACTCATGAAAGAATCTGATTGTTCATTATTTGATAAGATAATTTGTTACAAAATGGTCCCAGATTTTGAAAGGGACATTCGATTTCAATGTTTATAAGAACAGTAAAGACAGGCATATTAACATGATTTGTTGTGTTTCAATGGAAAGAATAGGGACATGGCCCAGCTTCCAAAACAACTAAACGTGTTGATCAAGGCCAAACAGACACGCAACGAGATACATACAACTTTATAAGACAACACACACATGTTTCATAAAATATCAACGGTGATTGTCTTGGGTTTATAATGTTATCTACTTTCGAACATTCTAGCTTATCTGCGCTCTAAATTTGCAGATACATTTTTTTTCAGTTTTTGGCATGCATTTCTCAGTTTATTAGCAATAACAGCTTATAATCATAAGGATAATAACATACCGCATTTCCTGTGTAAGTGTTTGAAAGTCAGGTATTTACCTTTGGGCCACATATATGTTGATTTTTGGTTCGATATGAAGGATACTTTAGATTAGCTTGATTACTATAATCCATGAATTCATACAATTTCCAATTGACGAAGTATACATTTAAATGTTCTATCTGCTTCTGAATATTATGCCACTTCAAATCGTTTCGCTTTTACTTCTTTACGTGTATTTATTATATCACCTTGACAAGTTTTGCAGAAAACTTCTCAGTCTGGAATTTATTCTGGAGATAAATGTTAATGATTAAAATGAATGTAATCTCTTATGCGTCATTAAGGGTTAAGATGAAATGTAATAATATATATTTATTATTTTCATGGCGAATCTTCCAATGAAATGATGAGGGCGTTGTACGATTGATGCCAAACTATCTCCGTTGTCTCAAATCCCAATCATGTCCTGACTTTCCCCAACCATCTTATTGAATTTAATTTAAAGTTTCATAAAAAATAAGAAAACTAGATGGTGGTCTTTGTTGAAAAATAATGGAGATATAAAAGAAAAAAAAACAACAACGTGATATAAGTATGAAACTAAAGACAGTTTAACATGAGCATCGAAAGAACATCGGTACATGGATAAAAAACAAATATCTTTATTAAAATTCACACAATTCTTTGCCTGATCGGTACTGCAGACCTTGCATTCCTGGAATGCAATTTGCTGTTTTAATGACTCTCTTAAATGGTAAAACAATTAGCGCCTCCAAAAATACAAAATATGTTAAGTATATTTCATCGGCTGTTTGAAGGCGATTCATATTGAGGCTCCGTTGCCTTTTTGGTGACAGAATGTTTACGTTATAAAAGTCTGCAATTCACATTTTTTTCTAGCGATAGTTTGACCACGGCAGTGACTGCCAGTTTATTAGCAATATTTTCAACTCTGAGTGACCCGGGGCGGTTCGGTTGGATTAATGTACTTCTACCATGTTGCAACATGTACAATTAGTGCAATGAATAATCGTTATTTAAGGAATCATACAATGACATAAGCTTGTTTTCGGATTGTTCCATTATCTTTGATTTTATATTTAAATGTCTTATGACTCCATACAATGTTGTTATAGATCATTGGCTTTCTAATTATTAATATGTAAACAAAATGACCGAAAAATGTTTAACATAAAACTATTATATGTATATGCGATCTTCAATGTCGATATTTGAGCAAATATAAACAAATGCTGAATGGTTTCAGCTTTTGGTTTCTTAGTTTGAACACTCCTAATAATTTGCAATTCGCCACACTTTATTTCGTCATACAAAAATGAAATTTACAAAAAATACATGAGCGAGTCCCTAACGACTTACGTATATTGTTTAACGACTTTAACGGCCAATCAGAATGCAATGCCTTCTTGAAAGTATTTTGTTAAAAGATCATCTCAAGCTTTAGAAATATTAACAATGTCGCGAATTCAAATTAGATTGGTACACGATTCTGTTTGGCCATAAGTCGTTTAAACGAGATGCGTAAGATCTTTTACGACATACGTAAGTCGTTTATTCGAGAAACTTAATAAAAACAAGTTTCTTAGTCGTTTTAACGAGATATATAAATCATTTATAAGGGAACTTAGTGGATTTAACGAGATACGTTAGTCGTTTAACACAGTTATCAAGTCTTTTAAAAGTTACTAAGTTGTTTAAACGAGATTAAAACAAAAGAAGATGTACGTCACCTCTATGCCACTGTAATAATGACAGCTGGACATAACGCAATACTCTTTATACCAACAATGCTTTTCTGTTCATTCATTTTGTTTTGTATAGTGAACCAACCTGTTTTAACCGACAACCTTTAAGTCTCGGTTAAAAGTTCGAAGTGGTTGATGTTGTTAAAGACCAGTTTAAAGGTAAAAATGTTGTAAAATGCACAGTGACCCTAAGATATGGTTATTTTGTTAACCATATCGTGTTGTTTACTGATGTATTTATACTAAAACAAATTGATGCCAAAATAAGGTATTTCCGAAAATATACACAATACTGGACTATATTTTTACAATAGTATGGGTGTCTCCCATCTGTTAGACTGAGTGTCGTCTTCTGAGGCGGCAGCGTCTTTGTCGGCGGCTTTACGTTTTACCTTATCTGTAGGCCGTATCGGAATAAATTAAAATCAAACTTACAACACATTTTTGATTGCTTCAACATGACTATCAACATGTGAGTCATTGCTCTAAAAATATCTAAGGATTTTTGGTCTAATATCAGCAATACTTGTTTTAAAAGTTAAGTTTATGTTCGTCCTGCTTATAGATTACGGTGATATCAACCCAATGAAAGCTCTTGGTCATATTTTTGGCACTGTGTATTGCAGGCTAATCGTGCTCAATGTATGTACCCAGAAACAACTTCTAAGCAATGAGATTGAATTTCTTGTCAATTATTTCAACGTTTCTTGGAATAGCATATTTAATCATTCAGATTTTACCTCATCTCACATAACTATAACATATAGTGAGAACTTTTTGTAAGCATTTTTCAAGGTTATTAATGCTTAAATAAATGTGTATGTTACAAAACACATCTAAAGACAACTTGCCATTTTAACTGATGTCAATTTATGATACAAAGAAACTACAGGGACAAGCTCAGTAGAAAACTTTTCAAATATAAAGCTAAGCATTTAAACGATGCACTCTTACTGCCAAATAAGATTTACCACAATTAAAAATATTTTTTAATATTCGAAAATGGATGAATAAAGTGTCAAAAACAATGGTTCTTATGAATGATACCGAGTTAAACTTGAAAGAAATGAGTATAACACACGGTTTTTCTACCTTGTTAGACTAAAGTACATTACAGTAAATCTTTTAGCATTCACCAATCATTTAATATGTTTGCGCTTTCTGCGATTAAATACACCGTTACAATCTTGTGCTCAGTTATTTATATTTTCCATAAATGCATTATTTAGTAAGTAGTTAAAGGTTTACAAGACAAAATGTATGTTCGTTATAAATGTGTATGTATTGATTTTAAATAAGAGTGAGTCTTTTAGTTGAATACATATTTGCAAGATTAATAGACACGGTTTTTTTTTAATTCTTATTTCTTGGATCACTAATAAACGATCCATTGGAAGCAGGAAAAGGATGCTAACACCAGAATGGCTTTGATAAAGAGTATTCACTTACAATTATAGTTTGAAATGCACAACTGGCAACGCAGATGAACTGCAGATGACATATGAATGCAATTTATAATCTTTTTATTCCACTTATTAACATTGTTTGAAGGAGTAATTGTAATTGCATAATCGAGCATGTATATCATCTTCAAAGAATCCTGAATTGTAGACAAATTATTAATTTTCCATTGAAATTAAATGGACTAACGTGCGCAAACTGTTTCTGAATATTGAAATATTTGAGCGATTTACCTGTATTTTTTCAATATATCTTCATGAGAGGCAAGTTCTAGTTTTTGAAGTGAAGATGACCAGAGTGTGCTGTATATTATTCTATCTGTAACGTTAAATTACGAATAATCAGCTCTGAGATCTACCATTAAATTAAATTACTCACAGTTTATCTTTCATAAATATCTATGAAGTATATATTGTATAAAATATAAACAAGTGCTAAATAATAATGAAAATGATTCTTTATCATAAAAATCGTATTATTTCGGTAATATTTTATACATAAGTTCTCTAACGTGTCAGTCGACTTCGTGGTTCAGCTGATCGACGATGGTTAAAGGTATTGGGTGATATTCATTATGCAACTTATGTAAATACTTTCAAGACCTCTTAAAATGGACACCAGTACTGGTTTCTACACAGAAAACTTATTCAGCTTTCGTAAAAGTCCACCTAAAAGAAGTTATAAAAACGAATTTCTTATAAGGTTGCTCACGTATTATTTGGCGAAGGATGCTATTACGTATCGTTTAAAAGTCGATACCATATCGTCTTATAGTTGAACCAATATCGTCTAATAGTTGATACCATATCGTCCAAGAAAGGGCAAACATGGTAAAGAGCTAAACATCACATTGACAACAAATAGCATATAGCCATCCAGTACGCAGATTTTTCGAGGACGAAGAGTATGATTTATACAGTTATATGACGATTATAATAAGACATTCTATTTCTTTTGCATGTGTTTGTAAGAGTGCAACCACTGTTCGTCTTTAGACATCAAGGTATTAAATGCCGATTTAGCAAGTTATCATCGGTTGACTGAAACGAAATAAAAATCTAGCAATTTTTGCATTTTACATGAAATGTCTGTTGTTTTTGGAATCAAATTTGGTAATCTGAAAGGTAATTCATTTGTCTTTAGATACGATTCAAAACAAGTGGTTGCTAAATGAAATAGTACAATGGATGTATTAGTAGCATGCGAAAGAAATACATTAAAATTAAATATCAAATCCACGTGAATTGTCATGAGTTTTTTTGTTTTTGTTTTCAATCTTTAAGTTTCGTTACTTAAAATCCAATCAATCAGCTAACAATTACAAAGCATGTTCACGTCATATTAATAAGAAATATTCCAACCTGTATTTATAGGCTGCAAAACCGATGAGAACAATAAAATGGAGAATGTTGCAGAGAAAATAACAACGAAGTAATCAGAGTTATGAGACGGTCAATACAAAGAGCGCCCCTTTTAATCACTTGAAAGAACCTTATTTGAAAATTGTTCATTATTTGAGGAGCTAACAAGGGAATACATCTGCAGAAAAAGGTTTATTTGCAAACAGTATTATTTGAATTGGTAAAGTCTAGAATATATGGGTTTCTTCGTAAAGTAATAAAATATAAAACATTTCTTGTAATAAGTTTATTTGCTTAGTTAATGCTGAATGACTTGATAAGGTTGCTTATAAATCCATTGAGCATTTACAAAATGAATTCCCGTACTCATATATGAGTTAATAAAAACCTGCTCCACTATTTCTGATTAAGTGGTTGTGATGAAGAAAACAAACGGTGTTTGTCTTGAAGAAATAAAGCTATCGATTCTAAATTATCTATAGTCTAAACAGACAGATACAATTTCTTTAGTTTCTGGCATACATTTCTCAATTTATTAGCAATTTCAGCTGATAATCATGAGGTTAATAACATACCACGTTTCCTGTACTGGCGTTTGCAATATTTTGAAAGTCGGGTATTTGCCCTTTGGCAACGTATTGATAATAGCAATAATAGATTTTAAAATGTGTTGATTATGGGTTCGATATGAAGGATGCTTAAGATGACCTTGATTGCTATAATCCATGACTTCATACAATTCACCACTGAAGAAGTACAAGTCAAACGGTTCTATCTGGTTCTTAACAATATGCCACTAAGAATCTTTTCGCTTTTACTTATCAACGTGTCTTTATTGCAGAAAACTTCTCAGTCCTATATTCATTTTTGAGATAAGATTAATGATTAAAATAATGTAATCAGTGTAAAATGAATGTAATGTGTCATTGCGGGTTTAGGTGAAATGTTATGATATGTATTTATTACTTTCATGGCGAATATTTCCAATGAAATGTTGAGGGCGTTGTAAAATCTATGCCAAACTATCTTCGTTGTCTCAAAACCCAATCATTTCCTGACTCTCCTCAACCATTTCATTAAATTTCATTCATAAGTTCGAAAAATAAGGAAACTTAATGGTGGTCTTGGTGATAAAAGTATGCAGATATAAATGAAAACACCAAAACTACAATATGATCGTTTTTATTAGTATGAAACTAAGTAGAGTAAAACATGAAAAACGAAAGAACACCGGTACATAGAAAAACCAACAGGCTACACAACTATCTTAATTAAAATTACACAGTTGTTTGCCTTTTCTGTACTGCAGACCTTGCATTCCTGGAAAATAATTTGCTGTTTTATGACTCGTTCATCTGGTAAAGCAATTAGCGCCTCCAAAATAAACAAGGTGCGTATTGTATTTCATTGGCAGTTTTAAGTCGATTCATATTGAGGCTCAGTCGCCTTTCTAGTGACAGAATGTTTACGTTATAAAAGTCTGCAATTCTTCATCACATTTTTTTCTAGCGAAAGTTTGACCACGGTAGTGGCTGCCAGTCTAGAGATATTTTCAACTCTGAGTGACCCGGTGCGGGTCGGTTGGATTAGTTTTCTTGTACCATACTGCCACATATACATTTAACGCAATGTATACTCTTTATCCAAGGAATCGTGCAAACAATTAAGCTAGTTCTCGAATAGGTCCATTGACTCGTTACAATGTTGTTATTAAATGACCATTAGCTTACGAATTAGGTAAACTTAATGACAGACCAAGATCATACATTAAGCTATTACTTGTATATTTGCTCTTTATTTTAACATAAATCGGCCGTAAATTAACTATGTTGCAATCTTTGACGGCCAAAAGACTTTTTTGGTGTATTATTTTCGGTAAGAACAATCCTTCTCTTTCTGCACACAAAGCTCTTCCTACCATACCAGGTATCCAAAATGCATGAACTTGTGTATCGGATACCTAAAATTGATTTATTTCCTCATATTTAATACACTTTACATTCGTAATTTACCATGTCTTCGTCTTCGTTTGATGATGTAAGGGGCATTTTCGTTTTTAAAGAAAAGTTTCAAATTTTTGGAGGCAGGCTTGACATTTTTTTTTGTCAGGAGCACTAAGTCTCAGGATGTCTTAACGCTGTTATTGAATTAATAAATGTTTGTGTAAGGTTGAGTACTTAAAAAGTACCATATGTTCAGATAAAAAATAGTAGCCTTTAAAAATGTGTTTAATGAATTGATAGCTATGTGGGCAGAAATCCCTAGTTAAAATCCGCCAAAATATTGCCAATATTTTTTTATCTGTTTGCAAAACAAATACTTTTTTGTTTTGATCGTTAAAGTCGAGTTTTGTGCTGTTCTTCTATGTTTCTTGTTTGTGATTTTGTGTTCTATGTCTTTGGCGTTTGCCCAGTGCCACTAAACCGGGTTTATGTTTAAACTTTTTGCTACTGAGCTTGTTTCTGTAGCTTTTTGCATAAATATCGAATGAGTTAAACATGATAATGCATTAATATTTACACATCAACTTCCATTCCTTAAATGAACGTCATTTCGGCAATTGAGTTCATCAATCGATGAACGCAACATCTTCGG
Organism: Mya arenaria; assembly: GCF_026914265.1. Classification (NCBI taxonomy): domain Eukaryota; kingdom Metazoa; phylum Mollusca; class Bivalvia; order Myida; family Myidae; genus Mya; species Mya arenaria. Next base: position 39,031,592 of record NC_069125.1, read on the forward strand.
ATATGTTCGGATCGCAATCATTGCATAACAATACACATGAAAAATATTTATCTTATTACTGTTTGTATTGTGTCAGAAGGTCCCGTAAAATATAAATCAACATTTTAGAAAGTGTTAGTTTTTTAAATTTTAAATGTATATTGTTTGAATTGAAAGCATAACTGTTTGAATTTTACGTTTAAAAGTGATTTCAAGTGGTTGATCTTTTCCCGCGATATTGTGACGTCGTTAAAAAATGCTTCCGGGTCGTTCTATTTACAGAATGGGTAGGAATGGGTTACTGAAAGTTTTTTTTTAATGAAATTAAGTTTTTTTTAACAATTCTTGAATGAAATGATAAACTATTGGTGTAAATATAAGTAATGAATTGCGGGCTTGATGTCATTATCGGGGATATGAACGCAATTGGGCTGGTCAAAGTACTCGTGGAGTCCTTCGGACTCCACACACATTGACCAGCCCAATTGCGTTCATACCCCGATAATGACATCAAGCCCGCAATTCATTCCTTAAATAAAACAACATTAAATGTTTCGCATCAACCTATAATGGGCACCTTCAAGCCTCATGTAAACTCTTGTTCCACTAACCATTCCTAGGTCGTATCCCCAGATCTGCTAATACAATTTCGATTGATGTGGCATGGTATGTCGTATATCTGTTTTATATCATATGTTATGTTTCTCTTGTTTAGTGTCTCTTCAGCTGCTTTGATATTGGGCCTTCAATCAAGGTCATCCTAAATGCTGTGGCCTTGTCTCTGTAGTTTTTATTGTATAATCATATTTTGTCGGATGCATCACTTGTCTTTTACCCAGTATAACCATTTTAAATCGCTTAAAATTTAGAGGTGCCACAAAAGTTAGGAGATGCGTGTTTTAAAGAATGGAACGTAATTGTCAATGAATACTTTTATTATTTAAACTTCCGCCAAAGGTACGAGCTGTTACCAAAGTAAAGGGTGGGGTAGGTTGAAGAATGAATGCAAGTGAAACCTTTCTAAAACGTATAGTCGCATAGATGTGACATACGTGTTATTTTTTATCGCGTTAAAACGACTTACGTATCTCGTTAAAACGACTAAGAATCTCGTTTAAACGACTTATGTACCTTATCTAAACGCCTTAGTAACTCGAAAAAGTTCGTTTATGTTTTTGGACCAACAATTAGTTATCCCGGTTATGCAGCTGAAAACAATTTTTTTATCATTATTTAACCCTATGATATTGAAATTGCAGAAAAATACAATTATAGTATAACAGAAGTAGTTTGGTTTTAGTGGGGTGCGAATCCACGCTGGTAAAGACAAGAAAAAATACAACACCGACACCTTCAGCAGTAGGTCACCAGGACTTATACAAAAGTAATGGATATTTTGACTTTTTAACAATACATTGATAACATCACTTGACTATGCTAATCAACCAATCACGCAACAACAAAGCCGTAATTAGGGACCGTTAGAATTAATAAAGCTAATGTGAATTGTGGTCTTCAAAGACGATATTTGAGCAAATATAAACAAATGCTGAAGGGTTCCAGCTTTTGGTATCTTGGTTTTAACACTCCTAATGTTTTGCTATTTGCTACACTTTTATTTCGTCATACAAAAATGCAATTTAAAAACAAAACATGAGCGAGTCCCTAACTACTAACGTCTCTCGTTTAAACGACATAATAGGCCAATCAGAATGCAATGCCTTCTTGAACGTATTTTGTAAAAAGATTATCTCTTGCCTCAGTCATATTTACAATGTCGCGAATTCGAATATTATTACGCGATTCTGTTTGGCCATAAAGTCGTTCATACGAGATACGTAAGATCATTTTACGACATACGCAAGTCGTTTAATCGAGATAATTAGTCGTGTCAACGAGTTTCTTAGACGTTTTATAGAGATACTTAGTGGTTTAAACGAGATACGTTAGTCGTTTAACACAGTTACCAAGTCGAATTAAACAATTGCTTAGTTGTTTAAACAAGATGAAAAGAAAATAAGATACGACATTCTCCTTATTCCAACAATGCTCTTTGGTTCATTCATTTTGCTTTTTGAACCAACCTGTTTTAACCGACAACCTTTCAATCTCTTAAAAGAAGTTCGGACCAGTTGATGTTGATAAAACCCAGTTTCACGGTTTAAATGTTGTAAAATGCATAATGCCCCCAAGACATGGTTATTTTGAAAACCCTATTGTGATGTTTCCAGATGTATATAAATGTATGCAAGATGTATCAAAGAAATCGATAAAAACATGTGAAGTGAGTATACCATTTTTTGATGTCTGTGAATTCTGGAAGAAGGAAAACAAATTGATGCCAAAGTAAGGTATTTCCGAAACACCCCACAATACTGAACTTTTTTTACACCATTGACGGTGTCTCTCATCTGCCAGGCTGAGTGTCGTCTTCTGAAGCGACACTTCTTTGTCGGCGTCATCGCGTTTAATCGTATCCGTAGGTCGTAACGAAATACAATAAAATCAAACTTAGTACACATTTTTAATTGCTTCAATATAACTATCCAATTCCAAAAACATAATGTGAGTCATTTCTCTAACAATCCCTAAAGGTCTATTTTCAGCAATACTTGTTTTAAAAGTTAAGTTATGTTCGATCTGCTAATAGAATACGGTGATCTCTACCCAATGACAGCTCTTGGCCATATTATTGGCACTGTGTGTTCGTTTGCAGGCTGTTCGTGCTCAATGTATGTACCCGGAAACAACTTCTAAGCAATGAGGTTGAATTTCTGGTTAATTATATGAAAGTATGTAGTAAATAAAATATTAAAACCTCTATTGAACAAGTAAATAATGCGTAGCAATTCTACGCTACTTCCGCACATTCTTATTCAATCAGATTTTACTTCATGTCATTTAACTGTTACATAAAGTGGGAACTATTTGTAAGTATTTGTCGAGGTAAATATGACTTAAATGTATGTCTATGTTACCAAACACATTTAAACTTTTTAATTTTAAAGGCAACTTGCCACTTAAACGGATGACAATGTATTTGTTCAATCATGATTATACAAAGAAACTACAGGAACAAGCTCAGCAGAAACGTTTTCAAATATAAAGCTAAGCATATTAAATTTAATACATATTTGCAAGATAAATCAATAGTGTTTTGCTTCTTATTTCTTGCATAACTAATAAACGATCCATCGGAAGCAGATATAAAAAAAACATTCAGAAGATGCCAACAGCAGAATGGCTTTGATAAAGAGTGTTCACTTACAATTATAGTTTGTAATGCACAACTGGCAACTAAGATGAACTGCTTATTTCATATCAATGCAGTTTATAATCCTTTTATACCACTTATCAACATTGTTCGAAAGTTTAATTGTAATTGCATAATCGAGTATGCATATCATCTTCAAAGAATCTTTAATAGTATACCCAAGGTTAATTTTCCATTGCAATCAACTGAACAAACGTAAACAAACTGCTTCTGAATATTGAATTTTTTGAGCGATAAACATATATTCTTCAATAGTTTTTGATGAGAGGCAAGGGTTTGCACGGTTGAAGACCCCCCACCCCACTAAATTCACTTCAAGATAAGCATGGACTATTCACTCCCTGGATACCAGGTCTGTCAAATAACAAATTGTTTCTCAGATCAACGTCATCCTCCCTGGAGTGTTTGTACTCCTGTCCATGAGCTGTCACAGGATTGCCTTTGCTATTTCCCGTCCTGTCTGTTTGTTTATCTTTCTTATTGAAATTATCAAATCACTGGTATTTATTATGAGAAGTAACCAATGAAAGTTATTAAAGGAGTAAATTACAGTTTACATTACAAATCTTAAAAATATTTCCAAACAATGTTAATACTTGAATTATGAAGATATACTTCGTTTTTGCAATCTCTCACGATTATTTGATATCGATTCGGCTGATAATGGTTATATATAATGTGCTATGCTAGTTATTGAACGAAGTTGCATCAAATTACTTGTGAAATCATTTATATTCGTTGGCATGAAATTTCGTGGTTTGCCGAAAAAATACAATTTCGTGGGTACTTGAATTCGTGGTTTTTCATTTTTGGAAAAAAAATCGAAGCTGCGATCGTCCTATATCGTCTGCATTATCTCAACGCGCTGGCCCGTGATTTCCGTCTACTACATCACACGGTTTATGACACTTGCTATTGTGGTAGGACATGCCAATTAGTGCATATATCCATGTCAATAATCGATTTAATTGGAAATTAAGGTCATAAAAGAAGATGTTCCCTGATCATAAATACAGATAGGCGAAGCCATTGAATGCCAATTAGGAATATTGCAAACTGTGAAAACACCGAGAAAGTCCGTATATTTGAGAAAGCAATCCCAAAAGATAGCTGATGTTCGATATGTTTATAAGTCACATGTTTTTGTTTAATAAGTGTTTTGAGCGCTTTGTTTAGTACATTGTCACATTGGGTGCTCAAAACCTCCAATGTAATCGATTAATTGTTTCATTGAAGAAATAATTCGAAAACTGTCATCACTCACATCTTGTTAGCCTGGAAATTTTCATGAACAGCACACATTTAGGCACGCGCTTCTGTCATTTGGTTCATAAAACACATTAAAATGATTTGATTTATTAATTTTTAAAGGCAGATATAATATATTAACAAAACGATGATAATAAGATATACAGTGAGACGTCTATTAACCTGTATACTGCGGCCTCTGTAACGAAAATGTAGACTATGTACATAACATGGCAATTGAAAAAGTGAATAAAAGGTCTATTTTTCGTGGGATCTAGAATTCGTGGATCACCCAACCCACGAAAACCACGAACATTAATGCCCCACGAACATTAATGATTTCACAGTATTCGTTAACGACATATCACATGCACCAACACGAATCATATAAAACTGTTCTATAGGTGGGCACTGTTAACAGAAACAATAAAACAACGTTTTCCACAATTCCAAATTTGTATAGTTAATTCATGTTCAGTTGTTTTTAGAGACCTTTGTAATTCGTATAAAAGACAATTTTTGCACCGAAGTGCTTTCCAGTTCAACAGATAATTCAATTACTAAACTAAACTAAATTACTAAACGCCGGTGGCGTAAGCCTAACTCTATTCCCCCAAACCACCCAGTTGTTTAAAAATTTCAGTGGCGTTCGCGTTACCTAATGCCCCAGAACCACCAACTTGTGAAACACTGTCAGTGGCGAAGGCGTTACTTTAATCTCTAGAATCACCCATCTGTGAAACACTGTCAGTGGAGTAAGGGTAACTATGTTCCCCAGAAACACGAAGTTGTTTAACATTGTCAGTGGCGTAAGCGTTACTTTATTTCCAAGAACCGCAAAGTTGTTAAACACTGTCAGTTGCGTTATCGTAACTTTAATCCCCTGAACCATTCAGTTGTTAAAAAACACCATCAGTGTCGTAAGCGTAACTATATTCCCTGCAATCACCCAGTTGTGAAACACTGTCCGTGGCGTATGAGTTTCTCTATTCCCTAGAATTACCCAGTTCATTCAATGATCATGGACGGCAAGAAAGTTAGACGACGTGATGTACAAGATTGATACAAAAAACGTTTTTTTCTTTAGAAAGAAGAAATCATATCTTAGTTTTCCGGTCACAATAAAATGAAGACATGATCAGTGTAGATGTTCTGTAGAACTTTCGAAAATACATCGAATTTTGAATTACAGTATCCTGAAGTGAATAAATGTCTAAACCTAAACATATCACTCTGAATTAAATTTACTGATAAGCTTTGAACGAAATAAGACATGATGTTGTTCTATACAAGTGATAGTGTGTACTTCTTGGTTCCTAGCGTTTTTAATTATTACGTTCGACACCTTATGTTTTTTCGTTTGTAATAAGTATGATATACGAGATTGTAATTTCGCTTTCTATTCGCTAATGCTTCTGATAATGTCTTAAAGCTGTGCTATAACATGTGAGGAAGAAGTTAGATAGAAAGAAATATATAATTTTAAATGGCGTTTATTGACTAAAATAGTTTATAAAGCAACATAAGGATTTGATTGTTTTAAATCTAGTTGCAAACAAATGATAAGGGAAGAGTTGACTTTATAGTTTTTTCAATTGGTGCTTGCTTTCAAAGTCTTTTTAACTTTAAAACACGATCTTTCTAGGGGAAAGTCTAGTATTCTGAAATTACATTAAATTTTCTCGTCTTTATTACTCCTCGACATTTGTAATGTTTTATGTGTCGACCCAAAGCTTCAAAGCTAATAAATTAGCTAATAAATAACTTAACGACGTTTTCCTTCATACATATGCATCTGTTGTGATCAATTTTATCCGTTTCCAAATGGTATCGAAATAACGGTTGACAATAGATTGAAGCAGTCGAGTGTTTATTGATTTTGATTTTTATGATGAAGTTGAGGTTTCTTGTGGCCGGAGATTTCCAAATGCATAGGCATTTTGTAATTTGGTAGTTTTGCTTTAGTATTGATGTGAGCTGTGTGGTTGATCCAACTTCGTTCAAAGTGTAATTATTTTCTTGTCATTTGAGATCATAACTAGCGATTAAGACAGTGTTTGTATTAAAAGCATTGTAATGTTTTCTTTTTCTTATCCCGACGTTTCCATCAAGCTGATACTGTTGTTTTCACGTTTGAGCATTCTGTGCTTCCCAATGCTCAATCTGAGCACCTCGGCCATTTGAATAGATTGTTTACAATGTCAGAATTCTTAACTAGACTGCAATGGGATCGCGCAGTAATTTTAATTATGCAGTTTTGCCTTAGACATAACTGTTCGGAATCTTAACCGAGATTCAATTTGAACTTAGTAATTAATATTTAATATCAAACGTTAAAAACATACTATAATTACAAGTGTTTTTATTAATTTTACGAACTACTTATAGAAATGCACCGGCATACATCCAAAGTTCATCGTATGGCGGAGATGGGCGAGGTGTTGCGATTCCCGAAACCTACATATGAAATCCGCCTTTTTTAGCTGAGTACTATGTTTCTATGTTTCAACTGCCAACTATGTGAAACACAAAAATAATTGGCATCGATTTCATGTGACGGTCCACCTGCAATAACTGAATTGTGCACCTTAGTGGTGATACTTTTAATTGTTCATCGTACAGAGTTTAGGTCGTTATTTATATTGTCTTAGGTAGGTATTGTCCGAAGACGTTATCCTGTACATTGTAGAGTGTTTTTTAATGTGAAACGTAACTGTTGTTTCTGTTTTATGGTGACTTATATCTGCCATTTAGTGTTTTGTGGCTGGCCAAAAGGTGGGAAATGATTTTGTTTAACGTTCCACGAACGATTATGTTATAATCAATATTGAACAGTTAATTATGCGTAGCAATTAGTCAATTATAGCTGTTACTTATTTTAAAAAAAAATACATCTTTTTTGTGTTCACAGAAAAAAGTTGTTTTTTTATCCCAATTATTATTGTTAATAAATTGTGTCAAGAACTTTTCAAAATCAAACAGTGAAATGAAGATGATCTTTTCTATTTGTAACTGTAAAAGAGGTATTTGTCTTGAACACGAGCAAGCATGTTCAATGTTTCGTCTTTCTCTGCATAATGGGTGCAGCCTTTTAATGTTTTATTCATGCAAAATTCATAACGCAATTTTATTGTTACAGACAAAGTTGATTTTAAGAGTAGAATTCTGGAAGGTAAATGCTGGAGGGTGTTACATCTAATATTTCTGTTATTAAACTTTTTTTATTGAACCGATGATTTTGATATTAATATTACTCTGATGTATTCGAAGGATTCGCTTTCTGATTGTATGTGTAAGAACAGGCTGTCCTCATTTTCTTTTTTTTACACATGTTTTAATATTTTAATTCCACCAAATGGCAGAACAATCTCACATAACAGCATTTTTATTTAAGTAAATTAAACAGTATTTAATTAACTGTGTACTTCAGGTTTTAATGTAGTTTTAACAGCCATCAATAATGTATTCTAGAATCAGCTGCCAATCAGTTCTTAAACAAATTAAAATAATTAATGAAGCTTTCATTTAGTTTTTTTTTTGTAAGATGTGCATGCAAGAAGTATGCAATAAATAGTCTACGTTCTCAGTAATTTAAACTGTGTCAGTTCAATTCAATACATTATTCAATGTCTGCTCTATTTTATTGAATAATCTAAGACTGACCTGGTATAAACATGAATCCCACAATTGACATAAAGTAGACTGGGTTTTTACTTTTTCTCAATTCCTAAATTTGGCCATAGTATTATTTCTCATAATTCTTGAGATCACACTAAATTTCCAAAGTAATACCGATAATCCCCCAAACACCACACCGCAGTAAAGAATGAACTCAAGCGCACGATTTGTACTTCAACAATTAAAGAGGTATAGTATCCATTTTGTTTTAAGATATAGTGTCGCTTTGTTTCTCTCTCAACAAGAAGAACACAAACTGCAAATAATATCACGATGTTTAATATGGCGTATATTGTTTACAGTGCTTAAACGTAAATATCATAATCGAGCTCCTGAAAAATCTACCCGCGAACGCATTTCCACGCATTATTACCACATTATATTCAACACTCCCGTTCTTTCGCGAGCCTGAATGTGATCTTCTGATTTGGATGAAATGACGTTGTAATCCGAGGAACCAACATGTCAGGCATGGAAACTATAATTAAAATTCACGTGTCCCCCAGGCCGTGAACGAAACCCACCACGCCCTGGTTGACGTAAAACCAACGAATTTCTCCATATTGAGGTCTTTCACTATGTTGGTAAATTAATGATCATGGCTTGTTTGTGTGTCAACTGGTCACTTATGCAATTAGTATCGATGATCGAATATATGAATAGAAACTATTATTAACAGCATTTGTTAATGCAGATATAAGAAGCAAAAATATTTAAACATGCCCATCTTGGCGCATAGAGACAATATCGTGTGGATTGGTAGAGATTGCTTCAGCTTCACATAAACTGTATATACTATCTAGCAAATAAAAGATCAGAACAGTTTTAGCGTTTGCTCATTTAAGGTCAAACTACCATTCCGTTTTCTATCCTGTCCAAAAAAAATCGAATTACGTTATACTATATAAAAGTTATTAAAGTATTCTACGACCATCTTTAATAGAAATCGTGAGTATCCGAATAAAGTATACAAACTGATTCCTATAAAATATCAATTACGGCTAATATTTGCGTAAATAAACTTACATTTATATATTGGAAGCAATGGAATTATGTATGTAGTGAACACCTGAAAAACGCAGGTGGCAAATATCCAATTGGAACTTGATTTTGTTTAGGCATTTCATTTTATCATACCATACATACACTGTTTTAAACTAATAACTTATCTTATTTATATTGCAAATTCCATCCGGAATTAAGATTTACATTTAGTATGCGAGGAAATAAAACCCTTCAAAAAATATGTTCAAGTATATATTTTTGCTAGTAATATTCCATTCTTCACTCTTCTGTTTAATTACTGGCAATGATGCAGTGGTTTAAGTCTTCTTATATTTTACGGTGACCTCTTTCAAAGGACCGCGTTTGGTTGTGCGCAGTTTGCATGCTGATCATACAGTCACTTAAGATGTTCGCGATCGTGAGAAAATTCACGGTCTATTATAGACGCGCCAAATCAAAACTGCTAAAATAAAAAAAGGAAGCAAGTGGCCTTGAGCCCCGCATCTTTACAGTTGCCACTGTAGATTTCACATTTCTCATTTGACTTCGTTTGGCCTGTTGTATCAACTATATTGTGTGATTTGGACCCTACAACACTAAAACATCTGGATATGACTAGTTTTGTTAAATTTCACGACAAGAACTAGCCATTGTTCGGCGTTTTACAAGGAGATAAAAGCATCACCTCTCCACCATTTTCCCTATATAAACAAGTTACCATTTGAAGTACAGCCCAGTGGTTTACGGTATATGCATGTGCTTAATAAATGTTCTAAATCCTACAATCGTGGTGAGTAATATACTATTATGATATGATCCAAAATGAAGCTTATTGTGTGTGTTGTTTTTGAAATATTGATTTTAGAAATCAACTTTTCTCTCAATAAAAGAAGGTCACACGGTACTATTACTAGTTCCTATATGTTTCTCAATCTCCTATTAAATCATTCATTTCCCTTGGCGAGCAGCGATGAAGGGAGTTTTAAAAAACAAACATTAAGCTTTATTTTTTTGTTTTGTTAGTCTTTTTATCCCTGTTCAATTTACTCATAACAGTAAAGTGTGTTAAAAAAACAAATGCAATAGTAACAGTATAATCAACACATGTATACTTAACATGTTACCATTGAAGTAAATAACAAATGTTTTTGGTGATCTACATGCATGTTTTGTCTTCTATTTTCCAGCGCCGACTTGATGTTATGCATATTTTATTTGATTAAACTGATAACCGAGACAATTTTGCAACGCGTTTGCTAAACTGAAATGTCTACGTTTAATAACCGTTATCAGCAGTTTGCATGTCAGTATGTTAGTACTGTTCAATTTACATTATATTATCTATTTGAACACAAACAGGATGCCATCATTTTAGAGTTTAGAAGTCAACCAATTGAAGGATGTTCAACAATTCTATATATCCTCTTTCAAGAATCCTAAATGATAGATACATATTTTTATTAAGAAATTGTTGAATAGATCTTGTTGAGTCTTCTTCACTGGAGGCTTTGCTCCTGCCTCTGAGGTATATCAGTATTATCTTTGCTATTTTCTGTCCTGTCTCGGTTTTCGTCTTTTAAATACATAATGCAGACCAACGATCTTAATTATAAGATGCTATACAAAGGTATGATTTTAGGGGCAAAATACAGTTTGCATTTCAAGTCTAGGAGAGATTATCAGACAATTTTTATAAGAATAGTAAAGAACATCTTCATTCATTTTTCATATTTGCAGACTCCCTCGATAATTTGAGATTATATCGGGTGGTTATAGGTATATATAATGTGCTTTTCTAGTTTTTCCACTCCATGACCAGATGTTGCACTTAATTATTCGTTTTTGACCTTAATACCATAATGCTAGCATTATTAGTACGGTATGTTCTATAGACATCAGCGCTTGCAATTATTATGTAATCTATTTACGTTTTAACTTTGCTTCAAAGTCATAAAAACATCTGTAACGATGGGTTAGCACTGTTTAGAAGGACAACAACACACACTTTTCAAAATGTCAGATTTGTTGCAGCCAGGTTAAATACATTTCCAGGTGTTTAAAAGAGCTTTGTAATTATTTAGAAAGAAGGTTTTAACAAAAATAAGATAAAAACGTATTTGCATTCAAAAACATAAGTTTTGCAATAAATATGAATAGTTTAAGGTGCCAAAATATTTGAAATTATCACATAATAAAATTATGCCGTGTAATTTGTAATTTTGTAATGAAGTCTTCTATTTTTAAGAAAGTGAATTTCAGTCACTATTTTTTCAATACCTCAATAAAACGATATCATCAAGAAGCCCAAATGAATAGTCTGGAACATTTGCAACACAAACAACACGTTGGAATCAAGGAATAAACTCTTATTATAATTCACTACAGGTGCAATTAAGTCTTAGACCTTTGCAATAAATACTTTATTTAGCGGAATTTAAATAAAACACTTACATAAATTAAATGATGATTGGCAGAGATGTTTCATCATTAGATAGTTATCTATCTGTAACATAATACAACGTATTATAGAACTGATATCTACCAAAATTTAATTAAATTGTCCTAAGCTGATTTTTATATTATTATTTAATTTCACGAAATGTTTATTGTATATAACATAAACTAGTGATAAATTATCATGAAAATGAAGCTTTATCATTCAAAAAGTTGCTTCAGTTTCCGTCGATACTTATATTGTGATACGTATTTTTGAGTAATATTTCATGTATACATCATGGTTCAGCTGCTCGACAATGGATAAAGGTCTGGGGTGATATTCAACTTAATTAAATATTTCCATGACCTCTTAAAAGGGACACCGGTAAAAAAAAACGGATTCGAGAGACATTCTATTAACTATAAGCTTCTGTAACAATCCAACTACAACCAGTTAGTATTAACCAAATTTTAATGTTTACTCACGTCACTCATCTTTACTCATCTTGAGAGGGAGTCGACACCATTTCGTATAAGAAAGGGGAGTCGATACCATATCCTTAAAAATAGGGCAAACATAAAAAAGAGCTAGACAAGACATCATATTGGCAACAAATAGCATACAACCATCAAATACGTAGATTTCACGGACGAAGAAACTGCAGTGGTATGGTTTGTTTTGTATGTGTTTCGAAGAGTACAACCATTGTTCGTCTTTAGACATCAAGGTGTTTAATAACGATTTAGCAAGTAACCAACTGTTGACTGAGATGAAAGCAATTTATGCACTTTACCTGAAATATCTCTCTGTGTCTTTGGAATCAAATTTGATAATCTGAAAGGTAATTTATCCTAAAAGCAATATTACAATCGATATATTTGGATCATGCGAAATATATATATTATCAAATCCACGTCCATTTCATGATTTTAGTTTTTGAATTCTTTACTTTCATGTCAATTTAATTCAAACGATCTCCTTAAAATTCAACGGCATATTTAAATCATATTGATAAGAAATCCTTCAACCTGTATTTTATCGCTGCTGAACTGATAAGAACAATATAATTGAGAATGTTGCAGGAAAAGTTACGACGACGTAATTAGAAATATGAGACGGTCGATACTAAAAGAGTTACATTTAAAACAAATAACTCATGAAAGAATATGATTGTTCATTATTTGATGAGATAATTTCCTACAAAATGGTCCCAGATTTTGAAAGGGACATTCAATTTCAATGTTTATAAGAACAGTACATAATATTGCACATGATTTGTTGTGTTTCAATGGGAAGAATAGGGACATGGCCAAGTTTCCAAAACAACTAAACGTGTTGATCAAGGCCAAACAGACACGCAACGAGATACATACAACTTTATAAGACAAAACACACATGTTTCATAAAATATCAACGGTGATTGTCTTGAGGTTATAATGTTTTCTACTTTCGAACATTCTAGCTTATCTGCAGTCTAAACTGACAGATACATTTTTTCAGGTTCTGGCATGCATTTCTCAGTTTATTAGCAATAACAGTTAATAATCATAAGGATAATAACATACCGCATTTCCTGTATAAGTGTTTGCAATATTTCGAAAGTCAGGTATTTACCTTTGGGCCACATATATGTTGATTATTGGTTCGATATGAAGGATACTTTAGATGAGCTTGATTACTATAATCCATGAATTCATACAATTTACAGTTGATGAAGTACACATTTAAATGTTCTATCTGCTTCTGAATATTATGCCACTTCAAATCGTTTCACTTTTACTTCTGTAGGTGTTTTATTATAACACCTTGACAAGTTTTGCCGAAAACTTCACAGTCTGGAATTTATTCTTGAGATAAATGCTAATGATTAAAATGAATGTAATCTCTTATGCGTCATTAAGGGTTAAGATAAAATGTAATAATATATATTTATCAATTTCATGGCGAATCTTTCCAATGGAATGATGTGGGCGTTGTACGATTTATGCCAAACTATCTCCGTCATCTCAAATCCCAATCATGTCCCCAACCATTTTATTGAATTTAATTTAAATTTTCATCAAAAAATAAGAAAACTAGATTGTAATCTTGATTGAAAAAGAAAAAAACCAACAACGTGAAATAAGTATGAAACTAAAGATAGTATAACATGAGCATCGAAAGAACATCGGTACATAGATAAAAACAACAATCTTTATTAAAATGCACTTAGTTCTTCGCCTGATCGGTGCTGCAGACCTTGCATTTCTGGAAAGTAATTTGCTATTTTAATGACTCTCTCAAATGGTAAAACAATTAGCGCTTCAAAAAATACACAAGATGTTAAGTGTATTTCATCGGCAGTTTGAAGTCGATTCATATTGACGCTCACTTGCCTTTCTGGTGACAGAATGTTTATGTTATAAAAGTCTGCAATTCTTCATCACATGCTTCCTAGCGGAAGTTTGACCACGTCAGTGACTGCCAGTTTGTTTGCAATATTTTAAACTCTGAGTGACCCGGGGCGGTTCGGCTGAATTAGTTTACTTCTACCATGTTGCAACATATACAATTAGTGCAATGAGGAATCGTTATTTAAGGAAGCATACGAATACATAAGCTTGTTTTTGGATTGTTCCATTATCTTTGATTTTATATTATAATGCCTTCTGACTCCATACAATGTTGTTATAGATAGTTGGCTTTCTTATTACTAATATGTAAACAAAAGGACCGAAAAATGTTTAACATAAAACTATATATATATATGCGATCTTCAAAGTCGATATTTTAGCAAATATAAACAAATGCTGAATGGTTTCAGCTTTTGGTTTCTTAGTTTGAACACTCCTAATAAATTGCAATTCGCCACACTTTATTTCGTCATACAAAAATAAAATTTAAAAGAAATACATAAGCGAGTCCCTAACGACTTACGTATCTTGTTTAACGACATAATCGGCCAATCAGAATGCAATGCCTTCTTGAAAGTATTTTGTAAAAAGATCATCTCAAGCTTTAGACATATTTACAATGTCGCGAACTCAAATTGAATTGTTACGCGATTCTGATTGGCCATAAGTCGAGATGCGTAAGATCTTTTACGACATACGTAAGTCGTTTATTCGAGAAACTTAATAAAAACAAGTTTCTTATTCGTTTTAACGATATATATAAGTCATTTAAGTCTCGGTTAAAAGTTCGAAGTGGTTGATGTTGTTCAAGACCAGTTTAAAGGTAAAATTGTTGTAAAATGCACAGTGACCCTAAGATATGGTTATTTTGTTGACCATATTGTGTTGTTTACAGATGTATTTATGCTTAAACATATTGATGCCAAAATTGGGTATTTCCGAAAATAAACACAATACTGGACTATATTTTTACAATATAATGAGTGTGGTTTTCTGAGGCGGCAGCGTCTTTGTCGGCGGCATTACGTTTAACCTTATTTGTAGGTCGTAACGAAATACATTAAAGTCAAACTTACTACACATTTTTGATTGCTTCCACATGACTTTCCAGTCCTAAAAACATAATGTGAGCCATTGCTCTAACAATACCTACAGATTGTTGGTCTAATATCAGCAATACTTGTTCCAAAAGTTAAGTTTATGTTGGTCCTGCTTATAGATTACGATGATCTCTACCCAATGACAGCTCTTGGTCATATTATTGGCACTTTGTATTCGTTTGCAGGTTGTTCGTGCTCAATGCATGTACCCGGAAACAACTTCTAAGCAATGAGGCTGAATTATTTGAACGTTTCTTGAAAAAGCATTTTTAATTATTTAGATTTTACCTCATCTCATATAAAAATAACATAAAGTGAGAACCATTTGTAAGTATTTTTCAAGGTTATGAATACTTAAATGAATGTGTATGTTACAAAACACATCTAAAGACAACTTGCCACATTTACTGATGTTAATTTGTTTAATTATGATACAAAGAAACTACAGGGACAAGCTCAGTATAAAACTTTTCAAATATTAAGCTAAACATTTAAAAGGTGCACTCTGACTCCCAAATAAGATTTACCACAATTAATAATATTCTTTAATATTCCAAAAAGGATGAATACAGTGACGAAAACAATGGTTCTTATGATTGATACCGTGTTTAATTTGAAGGAAATGAATATAAAACACGGTATTTCTACCTTATGAGACTAAAGTACACGACATTAAATCTTTTAGCATTGACCAATGATTTAATATGTGCGCGCTTTCTGCTATTAAATTCACGGTTACAATGTTGTGATCAGTAATTAATATTTTCCATAAATGCATTATTTAGTAAGTAGTTAAAGGTTTACCAGACATAATTTATGTTTGTTTAACATGTGTATTTATTGATTTTAAATAAGAATGTCACTGTAAGTTTAATACATATTTGCAAGATTAATCGACACGAAACAGTTTTTTTAATTCTTATTTATTTCATCACTAATAAACGATCCATTGGAAGCAGAAAAGGATGCCAACACCAGAATGGCTTTGATAAAGAGTATTCACTTACAATTATAGTTTGAAATGCACATCTGGCAAGACAGATGAACTGCAGATTACATGTGAATGCATTTTATAATCCGTTTATTCAACTTATTAACATTGTTTGAAAGAGTAATTGTAATTGCATAATTGAGTATGCATATCATCTTCAAAAAATCCTGAATAGTAGACTCATGCTTAATTTTCCATTGAAATCAAATGGACAAACGTAAACAAACTATTTCTGAATATTGAAATATTTGAGCGAATAACCTGTATGTTTTTCAATACATCTTCATGAGAGGCAAGTTCTAGTTTTTATTAGTCAAGATGACCAGATTTTGCTGTTTATTATTCTTTAATGACTTAAATACCATAATGATAGCATAATTAGTCCGGATTGTACTAAATAAGTCAGCGCGGGAAGTTTTTAAGTAATCAATTTACGTTTAATCTTGGTTTCAGTCATAAAAACATGGATCGGTGTTCATGGGTTAACAATGTTTAGAAGGAAAACAACACAAAATGTCAAATTTTGTTTCAGGCAGATTAAAAACAGATGTTCCAAAAAGCTTTGTTAATTTTCAGCCGAAACTTTTTAACAGAAATAAGGTAGATTAAAATATTTGCATTCAGAAGCAGAACTTTTGGAAAATAGGAATAGTTAAAGGTGCCAAAACATTTGAAACTATCAAATAATACAATAATGCCGTGTGGTTTTGGGGTGTAGGCTTCTATTTTAAGAAAGATAACAGGATATCAGAAACAGAAAATGAATTACAATCACTATTAATTAAAACATCTTAGGAATATATCATCAAGAAGTCAAAAAAGCATTGTTGATTGAATAGTCTGGACCATTTGCAACGCAAACAAAACAAACGGAAATCCAGGAACAAACTCTTATTTTAATTTACTACAGGTGCTGTTCAAGAAATTCCTAGATTTTTGACATTAAATATTATTTTACGCAAATAAGACAACACACTTAAAAATTGATGCTTGGCAGAGATGTTTCATGTGTTTTATTTTATTTTGGTATTCAAAAACTTCCATAGATAAAAGCTTAGAGTGACCGCAAGTAAAACATATTTTTGACGAAACATTGTTTTTAATAATTTAAGTATTAATAGTTTATGTTCTATTTTCAACCACAACTTTGGTTAAATTGAAATTTTAGACAGCATTTTTCTTGAGAAATTAACGCATTGTTTGTTGCTAACTTATTTACTCTCATATTTCTAGTGAGTTATTTGATCGCTCCCGGAATCTCAACATCGAAACATATAAAATTTAACAGTTATCTATCTGTAACGTTTAATGACGAATAATTATCAGCTCTGAGATCTACCATTTAATTAAATTACTCACAGTTTATATTTGATTAATATTTATGAAATATATATTGTATATAATACAAACAAGTGCTAAATTATAATGAAAATGATTCTTTGTCATTCAAACATTTGCTTCAGCTTCCGTCGAACCTTACAGAGTTATGCGTATTATTTCGGTAATATTTCATACATAAGTTCTCTAACGTGTCAGTCGACTTCGTGGTTCAGCTGATCGACGATGGTTAAAGGTCTGGGTGATATTCATTATGCAACTTATGTTAATACTATCAAGACCTCTTAAAATGGACACAAGTACTGGTTTCTACACAGGAAACGGATTCAGCTTCCGTAAAAGCCCAGCTAAAAGAAGTTATAAAAACGAATTTCTTATAAGGTTGCTCACGTATTATTTGGCGAAGGATGCGATTACGTATCGTTTAAAAGTCGATACCATGATTTATGCAAAAAGCTACAGAGACAAGCTCAGTAGCAAAAAGTTTAAACATGACACTGGGTAAACGCCAAAGACATATAACATAAAATCACAAACAAGAAACATGGAAGATATCGTCTTATAGTTGAATCAATATCGTCTAATAGCTGATACCATATCGACCAAGAAAGGGCAAACATGATAAAAAGCTAAAATCACATTGACAACAAATAGCATATAGCCATCGAGTACGCAGATTTTTCGAGGACGAAAAGTACGAATTATACAGTGATATGGCGATTATAATAAAATAAAAACGATATAAAAAAGTAAATAAGACATTTTATTTCTTTTGCATTTGTTTATAAGAATACAACCATTGTTCTTCTTAAGACATCAAGGCATGCCAATTGAGCAAGTTATCATCGGTTGACTGAGACGAAAAATAAACCGAGCAATTTTTGCATTTTACATGAAATGTCTGTTGTTTTTGAAATAGAATTTGGTAATCTGAAAGGTAATTCATCTTTCTTTAGATACGATCCAAAGCAAGTGGTTGCTAAAAGAAATAATACGATGGATGCATAGTAGCATGCGAAAGGAATACATTAAAAATATAAAATTAAATATCAAATCCACGTGAATTGTCATGTGTTTTTTTGTGTGTTTTGTAATCTTTAATAATCGTGTTACTTAAAATCCAATAAATCACCTAACAATTACAAGGCATATTCACGTCTTATTAATAAGAAATCTTCCAACCTGTATGTATTCGCTGCAAAACCGATAAGAACAATATAATGGAGAATGTTGCAGAGAAAATAACAACGAAGTAATCAATGTTATGAGACGGTCAATACTAAGAGTGTCCCTTTTAATCTTTAATTTTAATGAAAGAACCTGATTTGAAAATTGTTCATTATTTTAGGAGATAACAAGGGAATACATCTGCAGCAAAATGGTCCGTTATTCTGTAAGGGAAATTCTCTTGCAATGTTAATAAGAACAGTAAAGTAAGGTATAATGCAAATAAATGGTAGAATTTCATTTAAAAGAACAGGACTAAAGCCAAGCTTCCAAAAAAAGTAAACTTGTTTTAAAACACAAAGATAAAGGTCAAACAGACACGACATGAGATTCATACAACGTCATAAGACAAAACACATAGGTTGCATCAATATAAAATTATCACTACGGGGCTAAACACGGTTCCACACATACAAAGAATATCATTGACTTTAACTTATCGTTTTATGGTTTAAAGCATTGAATGGTAATGACTTAGAAATCTTGTAGTCGAAACCGACGTATAATTGGTATAAAATAATCATCTCTTCGCTGCAAAATGGCACTGCGGTCGTGATTTGGTTGAACGATTGAAGGGAAAGTTTCGCTAAGTTTATTTGCAAACAGTATTATTAAAATTGGTATAGTCTAGAATAAATGGGTTTCTTAGTAAACTAATGAAATAGAAAACAATTTTTGTAATAAGTGTATTTGCTTAGTTAATGGTGAATGACTTGGTAAGGTTTCTTATAGATCCGTTTAGCACTAACAAAATTAATTCACGTACTCATATATTATGCGTTAAAAAAATACCTGCTACACTTCATTCTGATAAAGTGGCTGTGATAAAGAACAAACAGTCAGATAGACACAATTTCTTCAGTTTCTGGCATGCATTTCCATTGGTGTTTGCAATATCTTGAAAGTCGGGTATTTGCCCTTTGGCAACGTATTGATAAAAGCAATAATATATTTAATATGTGTTAATTATGGGTTCGATATGAAGGATGCTTAAGATGACCTTGACTGCTATAATCCATGACTTCATACAATTTACATTTGAAGAAGTACAAGTCAAACAGTTCTATCTGGTTCTTAACAATATGCCATTTAGAATATTTTTCGCTTTTACTTCTCAACGTGTCTTTGTTGCAGAAAACTTCACAGTCCTGAATTCAATTTTGAGATTAGTGTTAATGATTAAAATGAATATAATCTTTTATGCGTCATTGAGGGTTAAGGTGAAATGTTATGATATGTATTTATTAATTTCATGGCGAATATTTTCAATCCAATGTTGTTGTCGTTGTACGATATATGCCAAACTTTCCCCGTTGTCTCAAATCGCAATCATTTCCTGACTTTCCTCAACAATTTAATTAAATTTCATTTATAAATTCGAAAAAAATGGAAACTAGATTGTGGTCTTGGTTATAAAAGTGTGCAGATATAAAAGGAGACACCAAACACTACACCATGATATTAGTATGAAACTAAAGAGAGTAAAACATGAACAACGAAAGAACCGGTACATAGAAAAGAACAACAGGTTGCACAACTATCTTCAATAAAATTACACAGTTGTTTGCTTTTTCTGTACTGCAGACCTTGCATTCCTTGAAAATAAAATAATTTGCTGTTTTTATGACTCGTTCATCTGGTAAAGCAATTAGCGCCTCCAAAAATACACAAGATGTGTATTGTATTTCATCGGCAGTTTGAAGCCGAATTAACGCTCAGTTGGCTTTCTAGTGAAAAGATGTTTACGTTATGAAAGTCTGCAATTCTTCATCCCATGTTTTCCATCGACAGTTTGACCACGGCAGTAGCTGGCAGTTTAGAGATATTTTCAACTCTGAGTGACCCGGGGCGGGTCGGTTGGATTAGTCCTCTTTAACCATGCTGCCACATATACATTTAACGCAATGTATACACATTATCCAAGGAATCGTGCAAACAATTAAGTTTGTTCTCGAATAGGTCCATCGACTCGTTACATTGTTGTTATTAAATGACCATTAGCTTACGAATTAGGTAAACTTAATGACAGACCAAGATAAACATACCAATATATATATATAGTATTTATGCATTGTGCTGTTTGTAGAGTTTTGTGCTGTTCTATGTTTCTTGTTTGTGAATTTGTGTTCTATGTCTTTGGCCTTTGCTCATTGCCACTAAACCGAGTTTATGTTTAAACTTTTTGCTACTGAGCATGTTTCTGTAGCTTTTTGCATATATATAGCTTTTTTGCATATATATTAAGCTATTACTTGTATATGCTCTTTATTTTAACTTAAATCGGCCGTAAAATAACTATTTTGCAATCTTTGATGGCCAAAAGACTTGTTTGTGGTATTATTTTCGGTACAAAAATCCTTCTCTTTCTGCACACAAATCTCTTCCTATCATACCAGGTGTCCAAAATGCATGAACTTGTGTATCGGATACCTAAAACCGATGTATGTCCTCATATTACATACACTTTACATTCGTAATTTACCATGTCTTCGTCTTCGTTCGATGATGTAAGGGGCATTTTCGTTTTTAAAGAAAAGTTTCAATTTTTTGGAGGCAGGCTTAACTTTTTTGTCAGGAGCACTCAGTCTCAGGATGTCTTAACGCTGTTATTGAATTAATAAATGTCTGTGTGAGGTTAAGTACTTCAAAAGTACCATATGTTCAGATAAAAAATAGTAGCCTTTAAAAATGTGTTTTATGGATTGATAGCTACGTGTGCACAAATCGCTAGTTAAAAAGCGCAAAAAAATATTGCTAATACTTTTTTATCTATTCACAAAAACAAATGCATTTTTGTTTTGATCGTTTAAGTCGAATGAGTTAAACATGATAATGCATTAATAAAACAACATAAACAGTTTTGCCTCAACCTATAATGGGCACCTTCAAGCCTCAAGTAAACCCCTGTTCCACTGACTTTTCCAAGGCGTTATCCCAAGATCTGCTTATTCAATTTCGATTGACATACAATGGTGTGTTTATCTGTGTAATAGTATATGTTAAGTTTCTCTTGTTTTGTGTCTCTTTGGCGATGATATTTGATTTATTCCTAAATTCTGTGGCTACTTGCCCTGTCTCTGTAGTTTTCTATGTATCATTATATTTGATTTGATGTATCACTTGTCATTTACAACCATTCCAAATCGCTTAAAAATTAGAGTTGCAACAAAGTAAGGAGATGCATTTTTTAAAGTCTGGAAAGTAACTGTCAATAAATACTTTAATTCTTTAAACTTAAAATTGAATGTCGGCCAAAGGTATGAGCTGTTACCATGCCAATAACGCAACAACATAGCCGTTATTAAGGGACCATTAGAATTAATATAGCTAATGTATATTGTGGTATTCAAAGACGTTTTAACGACACAATTGGCCAATCAGAATGCAATGCCTTCTTGAGCGTATTTTGTTAAAAGATCAGCTCTTGCCTCAGTCATATTTACAACGTCGAAACATTGATGGTTTCTCTCATCTGTTAGACTGTTTTCTTCTGAGGCGGCAGCTTCTTTGTCGGCGGCATCGTGTTTAACTTTAAATATAGGTTGTAACAAAATACATTAAAATCAACCACAGTACACATTTTAATTGCTTTGAAATGACTACCAAATCTCAAAACATGATGGGAGTCGTAGCTCTAACAATCACCTTAGACAGTTGGGCTGATATCAGCAAACCTTGTTTTAAAAATTCAGTTTATGTTCGTCATGATTATAGATTACGGTAATTTCTACTCAACAAAAGCTCTTGGTTATATTATTGGCACTGTGTATTGCAGGCTGTTCGTGCTCAATGTATGTACCCGGAAACAAATTCTAAGCAATGAGGTTGAATCTTTAGTCCATTCTATGGACGTATATCGAAATAAAATGTTAAAAACCCTATTAAACAGTTAATTACGCGTAGCAATTCTACATTTAATCCGCTCATTTTTAATTATTCAGATTTTACTTGATGTCATATTACTATATCTTAAAGTGGTAACTATTTGTAAATATGTTTTGAGGTAATTATTTCTCAAATCAATGTCTATTTTACCAAACACAGCTAACGGCAACTTAACATTTAACATATTGCAATGCATTTGTATAATTATGATAAAACAAAGAAACTACAAGGTCTAGCTCAGTAGAAATCTTTTCAAATATAAAGTTAAGCATTTTAAGTTTAACACACATTTGAAAGTTTAATCGATACGATACAGTTTTTTTTCTTTTTATTTCTTGTATAACTTATAAATGAAGACCGAACAACCGGAAGCAGACAAAAACATCCAGAGGATGCCAACAACAGTATTGGCTTGATAGAGAGTGTTCACTTATAATTATAGTTTGAAATGCACAACTGGCAACGCAGATGTACTGCAGATTACATATGAATGCAGTTTATAATTCTTTAATACCCCTTATCAACATTTTTTGAAATTTTAATTGTAATTGCATACTCGATTATGCATATCATCTTAAGAGAATCCTTAATGATAGACACATGCTAAATTTACTATGATAATCAACTGAACAAATGTAAACAAACTGTTTATGAATATTGAAATATTAGAGCGATAAACGTGTATCATGTTCTTCAATATATCTTTATGAGAGGCAAAGGTATGTACGGTTGAAGAAAACCCACTAATTGTACTTGAATAAAAGCATGAACTATCTAATTCCTGGATGCCAGTACTCTCAAATAACAAATTGTTCCTCAGATCAAAGCCAATATTTGTACTCCTGCTCATGAGCTGTCACATGATTTCCTTTGCTATTTCCCGGCCTGTCTGTTTGTTTATCTATCTAAAAGAAATAATTAAATTGCTGATATTCATTATGAGAAGGAAAAGAAGAAAGTTATTAAAGGAGCTAATTACAGTTTACATTACAAGCCTTGAAAATATTTCCAGACAGTTTTAATACTTTCCAGGGATAATGAAGATATAATTCGTTCTTTTTCGTTTTTGCAGTCTCTCTCGATTATTTCAGATCGATTCGCCTGATAATGGTGACATACAATGTGCTATGCTAGTTTTCGAACGAAGCTGCATTAATTTATTCGTTAACGTCTTAACGCATGCACAAACACGAAACATACGGAACTGTTGTTTATTTTAGCACCGTTTACATGAACTATAACAAAGTCTTTCATAAAAATCTAACTTTGTAGCAGGTTTAGTACATATTTGTGTAGGTGTAGGTGTCTTTTAAAAGAGCTTTGCAAATTCTACGAAAGACGATTTTAGCAACAAAAATGACAAAAAAGAAAGAATTTACTTTGAACTTTAAAAAAACGAACGGTACGTGTGGGTTTGTAGAGATCGCTTCAGCTTCATATAAATTTTAATAATTATCTTTTAAAAAATATGAGTACAGTATAGCGTTTGCTCATTTTAATTTAAAAGTAACATTTTTTTCTCTATCCGATCCAAAAATTATCTTTTTACGCTATACTTGTACGCAAAGGCTAAATTTAAATTTATTCTATTGTGACATAATGCATATCAAATCAAAACAAAAATTACTTAACATGTTCAACAAAACACGCAAAAAACAAATAACAGACATGTCCTTTTTGGAGGCATGGTTACCAGGCAAATGAAATAGGGGTCAAACTAAAAAATTGCCGGAAAACTTATTGTCAGTTATTCAGCTGATCAAAAGTAACTGAGCCCAGTATCTATTGTGGCCACCTTGTGCATTGGTCACTGCAACACAACGCTTCAGAGTGCTGCAGTCTCGGCAACTTCTCCAGAAGGGCGGCCTCAAGCTTCTTGACGTTGGCTGGTTTCACCGGGCGCGACCGTACACGTCCTCCAACCTCGTTCCATACATGCTCAGTGGGATTGAGATCAGGGCTCAGTGACAGCCATTCCATGACGTTGCACGGCCGGCGACGTAAGAAATCCATACACACTCTTGCAACATGAGGCCTTGCGTTATCCAGCTGGATATGACGTAGACGATGTGCTCTCATATAGGGAAACACAACAAGTTGTGAGATAATGTCCCCGTAGTTGACGGCATTTATGCGCCCTCTTATGACGTGAACTCTGTCATATGGTGACGGCTTATGCCTGCGCACACAGTCACACTGCCAACTCCCCATATGTCTGCCTCTTAAACACAACACTGTGCGTAACGTTCGCCCCTACTCCTGTACACACGTCGCCTGCCGTCTGCGACAATGACATTAAACTTACCTGCATCGGAAAAGAAAACGTCAATCCAGTTGTCGCGGGACCAACCTCTATGTTTTGGGCCCATGTCAAACAATTTGGGCGGTGCCTACGTGTCAGGATGGCACCCTTGCAAGGGCGTCTAGTTCTAAGCATAATGTTTCAAGGGTGACGCTGTACTGTCCTTCTGCTGACATGTCTGTTATGGATGCCGAGAGTTTTCCGTGCTGTTGCAAACGCCGTCTGAAATCGGTCGCGGGCATGTGAAAAGTGAATGTACTGGTCCTGTCGCTGTGTCATGACTTTTGGTCTTCCTAACCTGGGGTGGTCTCGAACATGGCCAACTTTGAAAGTCATTCCTCATATTGTAAACTGTGCGCTTCGTATAGTTCAAGAGCCTTGCAACATCGCATTTAGAGGAATCTGGCTGTAGCATGCCAATAGCGTGGTTTCGTTCAGCCTCGCCATTTCAGAAAATGCAATTTTAACACTGGCCTTTATCTGTCCTTCAACAGAGACTACACATGCAATAAAGTAACGCAATAATCCAAATATTGGCCATGTACAACGAGACGAAGCGAAAAGTCCACTTTGCAAGTGCAAATCAAAATCGGATAAGTAAACTGGGATTTTTTGAAAGACTAGTTTACACTTATTTATCCATGATAAGGCGGATGAAATATATAATAATTAAACAAAAAACACATTTTAAAACTGTATACTTACTTTTGCCTTTGAATATATATAAAAGTTATTAAAGAAGTCTACTTAACCTTCTTGAATAGCCATCGTGTTTATCCAAAATTAGTTTACAAACGGATTCTTATTAAGTATAAACTTACTAATAACGGAGCGAATACACATAATTAAGGTCATAATTGCGTAAATGATTTTTCTTCCATTGATCTATCGGACACAAAGGAATTTCATCCAGTTAACATCTAGTGTGTTGTGGCAAGTTTCCAATGACAACTAGAATTTGTTAAGGTATTTCATATTGTCATACCATACATATTCTGTTTTGAACCTATAACTGATCTTATTTTACAAAAAAACTCCATCTAGAAAGAATATATTCATTAAGAATGCGAGAAAATAAAACCCTTAAAATAATTCGATCATGTATATATTTTCGCTATATTTGCTAGTAAAGTTCGGTTCTTCATACTTCTTTTTTAGTACTATGGCAATAAGGCAATGGTGCAGGTCTTCTTATATATTACGTTGATCTCTTCCAAAGGAATGCTCTTGGTTTTGTTATTTGCACATTGTGCGCAGTGCGCGCTGCTCATGATGTGACTTCCGGTACTCGTGATCGTGAGCAAATTAACGCTGTATTATACCCACCAACTCCAAAACTTTCAAATGAAATCAAGGAAGCAAGTGTCTTTGTGCGCCGCCAGTGCCCTCGTGGACGCATCTTTTAAAGTAACCACTGTATAATTCACATTTCTTAAACTTAATATAATAAATATATAGACGATAAATGAAATATGCTTAGCATAGTTTCTATTGACAACAAGATGTTTAAAACTAGTCTTAGATGCGTTATGACATCATTTACCTGACGACAAACATATATTTCGCCGGAGCCAAACGTTGAACATCTGTTATGAATACCCGTAAGGCATTTGACTTTTGACACTTCGGCGTATTTAAAGGAAAACACGCAGGAGGTAAAACATCACCTCTCCACTATCTTCCCTATATGAACAGGTTAATATTTAAAGAACATTCCAGAGTGTACGGTATATACATGTATAATAATGCTGATAAGTCGGTTCCCTAGCCGACTATATATGGTATTTTCCAAAATATAGCGTTAAAATAGGGACCAGTTCATTTACCCTGTCATCATGCTGATAAGTCGGTTCCCTAGCCGATTATATATGATATTGTCCAAAATGTAAAGTTAAATTAGGGACCATTCATCATTTGCAGTAGAACGCTTTGGATATTTTCTACGTTGCACGATAAAGTGTGAAAATACGGTATGTTTTACAAAAATGTATACTTCAATTGATAACGCAGTCTTAGAAAATATCGGCTCAAAATGTTGTGTTTTCTTTAAATGTTGATTTAAATATCAACCTTTCCTAGAATTACTGATCCTATATGTTTCTCAATCTCGTAAGCCGTTCTCGGTTGGTGAGCAGCGCCAAAGGGAGTTTTGAAAACATTACGTAAAGCTTAATTGGTTGTTTTGCAAATGTCTTTTATAAGATAAATACAAGGTTATTCCTATTAATTTGATCTATGAACTATGTAGCTAATGTAGCTTAATTGTTTGTTTTGCAAATGTCATTCTAAAGAATAAATTCCAGATTATTCCATCTTAATTGGATCTTAGGACGATGTAGCTGATCGGATTCCTTGTTATGAATAACTGACCAATAGTGTGAATGAAGTCAATGATGTTATCATATTTTCTATCGTAAAAACAAACGTGATGCCATTGTTTCAGTGTTTGGCGATTGAAAAATACTAAATAAAACAAACATCCTGTTTTATAGTATAGAAATTGTTAAAGAGATCAAAGTCTTCTTCACTAGAGTTTTTGTTCTCCTGCCCATGCTTTCACAAGCTTATCTTTGTTATTTGCTGGCCTGTCTTCATTTTCATCTTTCAAATAAATGATTTTGATCAACGATATTAATTATGAGAGGTTAAACAAGAAATAGATTGAAAGACGAGTTACAGTTTTCATTTCAAGTCTAGGAGAGATTATCAGAAAATGTCATTTTTTATAAAATGGTAACGAAAAACTTCATTTTTCATTTTGCAGACTCCCTCGACAATTTCAGATTGTTTCGGAGGTTTATATTTAATGTGCTTAACTAGTTTTTCTAAGTCGACATGATCCGTTTTTTCTGTACATTATTCGTTTATGACATGAATACCATAGTGCTAGCATTATAAGCACGGTATGTGCTATACGCATCAGCGCGAGGTGAAGTCTTTAAGTAATCTATAACGGTGGTTTATCAAAGTTTCAAATTCACAAACACATAAATCTGTATTTATGGGTTAACACTGTTTAAAAGGAGAACAACACACGTTTTCAAAATGTCAAATTTGATGCAGGTTACAAACATGTCCCGGTGTTTAAAAGAGGTTTGCAAATTTTACGAAAGAAGAGGAAAAAGTTGAATTCAAACGCAGAAGTTTTGCAAAAATAGGAATAAATCAAGGTGCCAAAATATTTGAAATTATCAAATTATAAAATAATGACGTGTGGTTTTGTGGTGAAGGCTTCTATTTGAAGAAAGATAACAACATATTTGTGAAGAGGAAGTGAATTTCAATCGCTATTTTTTAAAATCTTTAGAATGATATCATCATTTTGAAGCCAAAAGGCATTGTTGATTGATTAGTCTGGAACATTTGCAACGAAAGCAACAAACGGGAATCAGAGAAATAAAAACCCTCTTATAATAATTAACTACAGGTGCTGTTCAAGAAATCTATAGACTTTTAACAGCTTCCGTGACAATTCAGCTGAAATCAGTTTGTATTAACCAAATTTCTAATATGTTTACTCACGTATTATTTGCCGAGGGACTCGAGACCACATCGTTTAAGAAAGGGCAAACATGATAAAGAGCTAGACAAGACATCATATTGGCAACAAAAAAGATACAGCCATCAAGTATGTAGATTTTCGAGAACGAAGAAAACGAAAAATACAGTGATTTGGCGATAATAATCTTCAAATGAAAACGATACAAAAATAAGTAAATAAGATATATGTTTGTTTTGTATGTGTTCTTGAGTACAATCACTGTCCGTCTTTAGAAATCAAGGTGGTTAATACCGATTTAGCAAGATATCACCTGTTTACTGACACGACAAAACCAAGTAATTGATGCCCTTTACCTGAAATATCTGTTTGTTTTTAAATCATATTTGATAATCTGAAAGGTAATTTATCTGTCTGTAGATACAATTCAAAGCAAGTGGTTGCTGAAAACAATTAAAGAAAGTATAGATTTGAAGCATGCGGAAGAAATACATTAACAATAAATATCAAATATACTTGCATTTTCTTGATTTTTTGAGTCCTTGAGTTTTGTGTTATCTGAATTCAAACGATCTCCTAAAAGTTAATCGGCATATTAACATCATATTAATAATAAATTCTCCAACCTGTATTTTAACGTTGCAAAGTTGATTAGAGTAATATAATGGACGATGATGCAGGGAAAGCTACGACGAAGTAATCAGAGTTATGAGAGGGTCGATACTAAATGTGTTACTTTTAAAACAAATAACTTTAGAATCTGATATGAAAATGGTTTATTATAAGATATCAGCGGAAAACATCTGCTTCAAAATGGTCCCAAATTCTTTAAGGGAAATTCCATTTCAGAGTTAATACGAACAGTACAGTAAAGCATATTGGACATGGATTTTAGTTTTTCAATGGAAAGAACAGGAAAACAGCCATGCTTCCAAAATAAAAATACACAACGAGATACATACGACGTCATAAGACAACACACGCAAGTTGCATAAGTATAACTTATCTTCCCGGGGCTCAATAACATTTACATATACCAATTATATCGTTGTTTGCAAATGAATTTATCGTTTTATGGTTTAAAGCATTCAATGATAATGACTTTAACTGTCCAATCCACCAAGTGAGTTTCAAAAGTATAAGTGCGACATAATGAGTTTGTCGATTGAATTCACACATAAATGAAATCGACTGTCGCCATTTTCGTTTTGGTGTATACTTATACGTATGTAGAAGTAGCTACGTTGAAGAGTTCGAAGCCGCGGTGTACGTGGTTTAATTTGATGATCTCATTGATGCCAATTAGCACTGCGACATGCTTTGTTTGAACGATTGATGAAAAGGTTTCGCTAAATTTGCAAACAGTAGTATTATATTTTTATTGTCTACTTTTTATAGGTTTCTTTCAAACTACTGAAATATAAAACCATTTTATTAATAAGTTTATTTGTGGTTCTAAATAATTAGAAAGCGTTCTTTATCTGCTCCAATTTATTCTGATAAAGTTGTTGTGATGAAAACAAAACAAAACTGTATTTGTCTTGGAGTAATATTGTTGTCTTCTTTTGAACATTTTAAAATCCATACAGACAGATACGATTTCCTCAGTTTCTGGCATGCGTTTCTCAGTTTATTAGCAATATCAGCTTATAATACACATGTTACTATAAACAGTAACATTTTACTGTAGAAATTCGTTCCTGCAATAATGATTATCGTCTCAGCCCGTGAGATTATCACGGCACGTCAGGGCTATTATGGCATAATATCCTGACGAAGACAAAAACGTGCACACTGACGTCATTTTCAAGAAAAAAAAATGGCCGCCGTATACTTGGTAGGAAAAGATTTAAACATTAAAAGCTTTAAAGGGATTAAAATTGAACTATCGGTGCAATTATAGTGAAATTAGTTTTACCAATAATGACACCTTCCGTGTTTCAGTGACGATTACTACCCGAAACCGTACCGGATCTTTACATTCGGTAAAGGTCATAAAGCAGTGAGACAAGGAAATGTTTTGTTGAAAAGTTTTGTTTAACTTTATTAGCTGAGAAATGTTAATTATTACAGCGAAATGGCTAGGGTCATTCAAGCCGAGATTCTTATGAAACTGCTCCTAGGCTTGATCGACACTAGCTGTGCTCACCTATTGAAATGAACATCAAAATCAGCCGATGTAAAACAGGAAACATTTGAAAAATTGAAATATTGCAGTCTTATTCTGAAAACACGTATGAAAAGGTTTGCTATTTTGATTCGTAGTCACTCGTTATTTTTCGCAGCTAATGCCATTCAAAAACCATTTTGTTATATCTCATTTTTAAGAGTTCCAGAATACATGTTAATTATATGACATATCCTCCATTATTTTTCAAAATCATGTTTTTAAATCCATTTGAAATCATTGACAAATGACAAAACATATGTATTATACAGGATAATACATGACTAAAGCCCTCGGGGCAATTATTCCTTCCACTGGGGCAATTATCAACCAAAAGCCATGGTCAACCATGTATTATTCTATTAATAATCATAATGATAATAACATACCGCATTTCCTGTATAATTGGTGTTTGCAATACTTTGAGAAAGCCTTTTGGCCACGTATAGATAATATTAATACTATTGTTAAATTTTTGTTCATTTTGGTGATTGCTATAATCCATGAATTCATACAATTTACAAATGGAGGGTCGCAATCCATAATATACTATCTGCTTCTGAACATTGTATCACATACACTCTTTTGGCTTGTACTTTTTAACGTGTGTATGTTACAATACTTTTACAAGGCTCCACAGTCTGGAATTTATTCTTGAGATAAATGTTAATGATTAAAATTAATGGAATCTCGTATGCGTCATGCTGGTGAAAATGAAATGTAATGACATATATATATTAATTTCATGGCGAATCTTTCCAATGAAATGTTGTTGGCGTTGTGTATGATATATGCCAAACTATCTCAGTTGTCTGAAACCCAATAATATCATGAGTTACTTAAACCATTTCATTGAATTTTATTTATAGTTTTAAAAAAATAAGGAAATAAGATGGTGGTCTTAGTATAAGAGTATGCAGATATAAAATAAAACAACAACAACGTGATATTAGTATGAAACTAAAGAGTGTTAACATGAATACCGAAAGAACACCGGTTCATAGAAAAAAAAGGTTGTACAACTATCTTAATTAAAATTCACACAATTCTTTGCCTGTTCGGTACTGCAGACCTTGCATTCCTGGAAAGTAATTTGCTGTTTTTATGACTCCTTCAACTGGTAAAACAATTAGCGCCTCCAAAAATACTCAAGATGCTTAGTGTATTTTATCGGCAGTGTGAAGGCGATTCATATCGAGGCTCAGTTGCCTTTCTGGTGACAGAATGTTTACGCTATAAAAGTCTGCAATTCTTCATCACATGCTTCTCAGCGGAAGTCTGACCAAGGAAGCGACTGACAGCTTATTAGCAATATTTTCAAATATGAGTGACCCGGGGCTGGGATTGGGTTAGTTTACTTTTTCCATGCTGCAACATATATAATTAAGGCAATGAATAATCATTATTTAAGAAATCAAACGCATTCATAAGCTAGTTTTCGGATAGTTCCATTAACTTTGATTTTAAACTTTAATGCCTTATCGCTCCATACAATGCTGTTATAGAAAATTCGCTTTCTAATTACTAATATGTAAACAAATTGACCGAAAAATGTTAAACATAAAGCTATTATATGTAAATTTGCTGTTTAGTTAAATATTTCGCAACCGGTGCCGGACCAAAATACTTGTTTGTTATATTATTTTCTGTTAAAATCCTTCATTTTCTGCACACAAAGCCCTTCATATCAGGTTTCCAACATGCATGTATTTGTTGACCTGATACCTCATATTTCATACACTTAATACATTCGTTATTTACCATGTCTTCATCTTTGTTTGATGATGTAACGGGGGTGGGGGGGGGAGGGCCGTTTTCGTTTTTTAGGAAATGTTTCAAACTTGAAAAAAGTTACTTGTTTAATGTCAGGAGCACTAAATCGCAGCATGTCTTAAGACTTTTATTGAATTAATAAATGTTTGGGCAAGTGTGAGGTCGAGTACTTCAAAAATACCGTATTATCAGATAAAAATAGTAGCCTTTATAAATGGGTTTTACGATTTACTATCTATTTGGGGACCAATCCGTAGTAAAAAAGCGCCAAAATATTGCTCATATTTTTTATATACCAATCAAATACTGTTTTGTTTTGATCGTTTAAGTCGAATGGGTCCAACATGATAATGCATTGATATTAAAAGAGAACAAAATTTTTGCATCAACCTATAATGGACGCCTTTAAGTGAACTCCTGTTCCACTGGTTGACAATTTCTATGCGGTATTCCCAGATCTGCTATTAACAGATTCGATTGATGTACCATGGTATGGTATATTTGTATTATAATATATGTTATGTTTCTCATGTTAAGTGTCTCTTCGGCTTCGATATTGGGCCTTCCAACAAGGTCATCGTAAATTGTTTGGCTACTTGCCTTGTCTTTGGCGTTTTCATTGTATCATTATATTTTGTCTGATGTGTCACTTGTAATTTACTTAGTATAACCATTTCAAATCGATAAAAATTTAGTGGTGGAACAGAAAAATATAGATGCTTTTTTATAAACCGGAAATTTATTCTCATTAAATATTTTCATTCTTTAAACTTCAAATTATATAATTATTGCACGAATGAATTATACGAAGGTAAGACGTAAATTGATGTAATAATAATCGGTACGGTAACACGGACATTTATAACATATTTCAATCAGACTCAAAATTCTATCACACCTTTGAATTTATTACTCTTAGATTTAGTTAGAATAGCAAAAAGATAAACTTATAAGGCATAAACTAATTACACCCAAACTACGTTAATCAAAATATATTATATTAAAGAAGAGAAACGAAATCTTATGAAGTTATAGCAAAGACAACAACAATGCATTTACACATACAACAATTAAACGTATACAAACGCATCTTTTGGGGGACGTGTTTTATGTTGACGCTTTTCTTCAGTGTGAGTCATTGGTAGAGAATGAATAAACAGAAAACATGCAATATAAAAAAGGATTGTATGGTACTACATGTTTTGTGGACATAAAACGTTAAGTACGTTGAGAAAACAAAAAAAAGTTTTAGCAACAACTTGCAATATGTGTGCATTCAGTCTGATTCATTGATTTTAATTACTATCTTCTATACTTTGTATTACCTAAAATTACTAAGTGTTCTATTGAGTTCGAAAGTATATGTTGATTTTTTATTCCATGGCAACATATGAGACATTGCATGACAGATTGTATAACTAATATCCTTTACTAATCATGAAAAAAGTAATGCAGCCTCATTTCCAAAGAAATATTACAACGATCAAAGAAATATATCATGCAGTGTATATATTAACAACAAGGTGTTTTTAATCTTGTCTTAGATGTATTATGACTGCATTTACTGGATGACAACACATAAAGTTTGCTGGAGAGTTAGGTCAAAAGGTCTGTTTTATGGAAACCCATAAGACATTTGACTTTGTGTGGCAAAATTGCCTCTTGTTCAAACTGTAATTTTAATGTGATTTGGACCCTACAACACTAAATTTTAGAAAGCAATATATATGGATATGATTTGTTTTGTTAAATATAACGGCAAGTACTAGCCTATAAAAATACAGAACAGTGCTAACGGTATATTGATGTAATGCAAAGATGTTGTTAATCTAACAGTCGTGGTGATATCGTCCTGATCTCATTCTCAGCGAACGGGTCTAATGCCATGTTGCAAATATTGTATGCGTATTCAAAACGCTGTATTTATTATTACAATTCAAATTGTCTTCAACGAATTTTTATTGACAATTTAGACTTGGACAAACAATTACATATGCGACTGAAGTATATCAACACTTTTGTAAAATGAGAAGCATTTTGATCTTGGATGCATGAAGCTTTGAGAAACATTTTGTCCATTTGCTATAATGGAATACATCTATCATATCTGTGCTCAATTAAGATGTAGTCTATGTATATGGTTCCATCAACTTTTCATATTCTGCACATGCATATTTGGATATTACTTGCAAAGAGACAATAATAGACTACGAAAATGGACAACGAGTTGTTTTGTCATGCCTTATTCCTTTCTCCTTAACTGGTCCCTTATAACTTATAAAAAAAATCACCCAGAAGAAAAATAATGTCAATACATGTACGATTATTCATTCTTAATTCAAATTTCATATAAATATTCATAAGAAAGTGGATTAAAAGGGATCAAAAACGTTGCCAGTTGTGCATTACAAACTATTTCTTTAAAGCGACAGTCCGCAAATCGGGCAAATTAGCCATGAAAAAAAAATAAAATTCATCTATGTGTTGATAAGCATTCCTGACTGACGAATCCAAAATAAATTTGGTTCAAATCGACCTAGAAATGAGTTTTTCGTGTCATTTTCAATATCTCTTCTTAACTATCGGCCCCCGAGAGTTAACGGTTATATAAATAGAAAAAACAGTGGGATTCCAAAGTTCTTGCGCATGCGCAGGGCGATACTATTTCCCGGTCTCTCCTCGTAAAATCCGGTCTCATAATTCCCGGTTCATAACTTATGGCCCCAGGCAACGGATTGTGTTGCTGATGTTTATAACACGATTTTGACAATCTTATTTGTTTTTATATGTAACAAAATGGTATAAAATATATAAACATTATGTCTTAATTTATGCAATTTGTTATAGGTATACACTATTTATGCAATTCGTGTTAAAGGTGTAGAG
Organism: Mya arenaria; assembly: GCF_026914265.1. Taxonomy (NCBI): domain Eukaryota; kingdom Metazoa; phylum Mollusca; class Bivalvia; order Myida; family Myidae; genus Mya; species Mya arenaria. The sequence goes on from NC_069125.1 coordinate 39,066,774, forward strand.
AAAGATGCGATGCAGTACTGAGATAACTTACAAATTTGATTTACATGTAGTCAAGCATTGTTATTTTTTGTATTACTATTATCAATAGTATACTTATAACAGAATTTAATATGAAAAAAACACACACTCAATGTGTTTGTTATTCATGACATTAATTTCAGTACATGTGCATATTTCATGTTTTTATCTTTGCCTAAATTTATTTTATGTTTTATTGATATAAAATTTGAAATAAATAGTGACATAATTATCATCAAATATCTAATGTTTTAATCAACTGTAATCTTTTGTAATCCTATTACCCCCCGCGGTCATTAACACCTTTTTGATCACGCCCGATAGCTACTATAAAACAGAGACCGGAGGAGACCGGGACCGGATGAGACCGGGACCGGGAAATAGTATCGCCCCCAAGAGTAGTCGGAAAAACCGTAGACCTACTTTCTCTTTTGCCGTCTAAAAATAGCAACTTTCGGCAATTTTCAATTTGTTAAATCTAAGTTATTAAAGCGATTTTTTAAAAAATAATTGCGGTTCAGTCGGTCTGAAACAATGTGGAACTTATTAAAAACTTTTGAAATACGGTTACTTTTGCGGACTGTCGCTTTAAAGGAACACCCTCTGTCAAACCGATAATCCTGTTTGCATCCTTTGTATGCATTTATTGCTTCCGATGAATCCATCTTAAAAGAAATAAGAAGTTTATAACTCTTTCCTGTCGAAGGATCTTGCAAATATGTATTTTACTTGAAAAACGTAGCCTTATACATGAATATTGTTTACTGAGTTTCATCTTGATTAAACAATTACTTTACCGTAAGGTGAAATGTTTAGTTGCGCCTTGAACTGTGTTTGGTAACCCAGACATAGAGTTGAGTACTACATTCCTCGACAAATACTTAGAAAATTGTTCTCGCTCAATTCAAGTATAATGGTAAAATCAATAGAAGATAAAAATAAGTATTTGGATAACCGAGCCAATATTGCATCTTGTTTGCTAAACTAAAATGTCCTTGATCAAGCATCGTTTTAATCAGTTTACATGTCCGTATGTCAGTACTGTTCAAATTACACCATACTATGTATTTGAACACAAACGTGATGCCAACCAATTGAAGAGTTTTCAACAGTTCTGTATTTCATCTTGAAGAATCCTTAATGATAGATACATACTTTTATTACGGAATTGCTAGAGATCAAAGTCTGGAGCTTTTTGTTCTCCTGCGCCTGAGCTATCACAGGATTATCTTTGCTATTTTCTAGTCTTTCTCCATTTGCATCATTGAAATAAATAATTTAGATCAATGATATATATTATGAGAGGTAAACTAAGAAGATGATTGAAGAAACAAATAACAGTTTGCATTTGAAGTCTAGGAGAGATTATCAGACAATGCCAATTTTTATAAGAATGGTAAAGAACAACTTCATTCATTTTTTATTTTGTTTTATTTTTGCAGACTCCCTCGATAATGTTATATTGCTTTGGGTTATATATAACGTGCTTTTCTCGTTTTTCTTGGTCGGCCTGGCCAGATTTTGCTGTACATTATTCGTTAATGACTAAAATATCACAGTGCTAGCATTATTAGCACGGTATATACTACAGTATCAGAGCGTGAAGTTTCAAATTCACAAAACATACATCCACGTTTAGGGGTTAGCACTATTAAGAGGGACAACATCACACACTTTTTAAAATGTCAAGTTCGTTTCAGGTAGGTAAAATACATGTTCAGATGTTTAAAAGAGCTTTGTAAATTTTACAAAGAAGATAGAAAAGAATTTGTATTCAGACGCAGAAGTTTTGCAAAAATAGGAATAATTTAAGGTGCCAAAATATTTGAAACTATCAAATAATAAATAGTGTCTGGTGGTTTTTTATGGTGAAGGCTTCTATTTTGCGAAAGATAACAGCATATTTGTAACAAAAGTGAATTTCTATCACTTTTTTTTTAAACATCTCAAAAAAGATATCATCAAAGCCAAAAGGCATTGTTGATTGAATAGTCTGGAACATTTGCAACGAAATCAACGAACAGGAATCAAGGAACAAACTCTTATTATAATTATCTGCAGGTGCTGTTCAAAACTTTCGTCATAAAAACTGTGTAGCGGCATTGAAATACACTTATATCATGATGCTTGACAGAGATGGTTCATGTACATAAATTTAGTTTGGTATACTGAACTTCCATAGAGAAAAAAGCATGGAGTGACGTCAACTGATCCAGGTTTTTGACGAAACGAAAACATTTTTAAATCTTTTAAGAATACAAGTTAATGTCCTATTGTCAACAAAAAACTTTGGGTAGATTGAATATTTACACATAATTATTCTGGATATATCACCGCATTATTGGAAGCTTACTTACTACCTGTCCTATTTTAGTGAGTTGTTCGATCGCTTCAGGAATTACAATGTTTCGAAGATCTGCTTTACAAAACATCAACACATAACAGTTATCTGTCTGTAACGTAATATGACGTATAATCAACACTGAGACCTACAATTTAATGAATTTATCCACAGTGGAAATTAAATAAAGTTTTATGAAATATATATATATTGTATGTAATATAAACTAGTGCTAAATTATTATGAAAATGATGATTTATCATCCAAATATTTGCTTCAGTTTCCGTCGATCGTTACAAAGTAATGCGCCTCATTTCGGTAATGTATTATACATAATTTCTTTAGCGAGTCAGTCGACTTCATGGTTCAGCTGGTCGACGATGGTTTAAGGTCTTGGTAGATATTTGATATTCAATATCTTTAAGACCTCTGTAAATGTTCACCAGTACTGCTCTCTACACAGGAAGCAGATTCGGATTCTATAAACTATTAGTTTCCGCTAAAAATTCAGCTAAAAGCATTTAGTATGAACCAAATTTCATGTATATGTTTTCTTACGTTTTGTTTGCCGAGGAAGTTGATACCATATCGTCTAAGAAAGGGAAAACATGATAAAGACCTAGACAAGACATCATATTGGCAACAAAAAAACATACAGCCATCAAGTACGTAAATTTTCGAGGACGAAGAATACGAAAAATACAGTGATATGGGGATTATAATCTTCAAATGAAAACGATACAAAAATAAGTAAATGAGATATGTGTTTGTTTTGTATGTGTTCTTCAGTACAACCACTGTACGTCTTTAGAAATTAAGGTGATAAATACCGATTTATCAAGTTATCACCTGTTGACTGACACGACAAAACCAAGTAATTGATGCACTTTCAAATAACCTGAAATATCTGTTTGTTTTTTTAATCATATTCGATAATCTGAAAGATAATTTATCTGTCTGTAGATACAATTCAAAGCAAGTGGTTGCTGAAAGCAATAATAGATTAAATAGATATTAAGAATGCAGAAGAAATACATAAACAATAAATATCAAATCTACGTGCATTTTCATGATTTTTTTTTTGAATCCTTGAGTTTCGTGTTATCTGAATTTAGACAACTTCTTAAATTCTAAACGACATATTAACCTCATATTAATAAGTAATTCTCCAACCTCTATTTAAACGCTGCAGAACTGATAAGAGTAATTTATAGGAGAATGAATCACGGAAAGTTACGACGAAGTAATCTGAGTTATGAGACGACCGATTCTAAAAGTGTTTTTTTTAAACAAATAACTCATTTAAGAATCTGATTTGAAAATGGTGCATTATTTGATGAAGTAACAGCGGAATACATCTGCTTCAAAATGGTTCCAAATTGTGTAAGAGAAATTCCATTTCATGGTAAGAACGAACAGAACAGTAAGGCATATTGGACATGAACTATAATGTTTCAATGGAAAGAACAGGGCAACAGCCAAGCTTCCAATTTATTTTAAAAAGACACACAACGAGATACATACGACGTCATAAGACAGCATGTTGCATAAGTATAAACTCAATAAGGCTTCACATTTAGCAAGAATATTTTTTTGCAAATGAACTGATCGTTTTATGGTTTGAAGCATTGAATGATAATGACATCACATCCGCCCTTATCTACTAAGTGAGTTTTAAATGAAGTGCACGTGCGACATATTTAGTTTGTCGATCGAATTCACACATCAATGAAATCGACTGACGCCATTTGGGATTTGGTGTATACTTATACGTATTCATGTAGAACTAGCTACGTTGAAGAGTTCGAAACAGTGGTTTAAATTGATCATCTCGTTGTTGCCAAATGGCACTGTAATATGCTTTGTTTGAACGATTGAAAAAGTTTCGCTAAATTTGCAAACAGTAGTATTATACTTGTTATTGTCTACATTTTATAGGTTTCCGTTTCGTTATGAGTTTATTTGTGATACTAAATGATTTCTTTATCAATCCAGTGACCGTTAACAAAATGATTTCACGTATTCCTAAAATGAATAAAAAAAAACTGCTCCACTTTATTCTGATAAAGTGGTTGTGATAAAAAACAACAACAAACAAACGGTATTTGTCTTGAAGAAATGATGTTGTCTTGACTTAAACATTCGAAACAAATAGATACATTTTCTTCAGTTTCTGGCATGCGTTTCTCAGTTTATTAGCAATATCAGCTAATAATCATGAGGATAATAACATACCGCATTTCCTGTATAAGTGTTTGCAATACTTTGAGGAAGACTTTGGGCCACATATAGATAAAATTGATAATATTGTTTAATTTGTGTTGATTATTGGTTGATTGCTATTATCCATGAATTAATTAAATTTACAATTGGAGGGATAAAGGCAAAAGGTTCTATCTGCTTCTGAACATTTTATCACGCACGCTCTTTTGGCTTGTACTTTTCAACGTGTCTATGTTACAACAATTTTACAGGGCTTGCATTCCTGGAAAGTAATTTGCTGTTTTTATGACTCCTGGTAAACTGGTAAAACAATTAGCGCCTCCAAAAATACACAAGATGCTAAGTGTATTTTATCGGCAGTTTGAAGGCGATTCATATTGACGCTCAGTTGGCTTTCTGGTGACAGAATGTTTACGTTATGAAAGTCTGCAATTCTTCATCACATGCTTCCCAGCGGAAGGCTGACCACGGCAGCGGCTGACATTTTGTTAGCAATATTTTGAAATATGAGCAACCCAGGGCGGGTCGGTTGGATTAGTTTCAGAAGGTGCCTACTGTTTAATGTCACTTATTACCTTCTGACAGTAGCCCCACAAAAACTGAGCGCATTGCAATTGAAAGACAAATATAGTTTGACTTTAGTGGTGATAAATTTGAGTTAAACTTTATTGATAAACAATGCAGAATATCCTTATATGAGTGTTTTCTTGATATGAACGCGTACATTAACTTCCTTAAGCCTCAAGGGCATATTTAAGTGATGTATAAAATAAAAAGTTGTGGTGAAATATAAAAAATGCATCCTCCTTCAGTCATTAAACCTATGTACATGTACTTAAATAGACAGCTGTAAAAGGTTATTACTCCCCCCCCCCCCTTTAAAAAAAAGTAAAAACAAGAGTTGAGATCCAGGTTGTTGTTTTTTAAGCCATTTTTATAGCTGATATTCAGTTCTGTTTCCAAGTTTGACCACGGCAGTGGCAGTCAGTTTATTAGCAATATTTTCAACTCTGAGTGACCCGGGGCGGTTCGGTTGGATCAGTTTACTTTTAACTTACTGCAACATATACAATTAACGCATAATGACTCCATACACTGCTGTTATAGATAATCATTAGCTTTTAATTATTAATATGTAAACAAAATGACCGAAACATATTAAACATGCAGCTATTATATGTATATTTGCTGTTTATTTAAATATTTCGAAATCTTTGACGGCCCAAAACACTTGTTTTTTTATATTATTTTCAGTAAAAAAATCATTCATTTTCTGCACACAAAGCTCTTCATACCAGGTACCCAATATACACGTCTTTGTTGATCGGATACCGAAAACCGATTTGTCTCCTCACATTTAATACACCTTATACATTCGTTATTTACCATGTCTTTGTCTTTGTTTGATGAAGTAATCGGGGCGTTTTCGTTTTTTTATGAAAAACGTTACTTGTTTAATGTCAGCAACAGTCTCAGCATGTCTAACACTGTTATTGAACTAATAAAAGCTCTAATGGAATTAATAAATGTTAGGATAAGTGTAAGGTTGGGTACTTAAAAAATTCCATATCGAAGATAAAAAAATAGTAGCTTTTATAAATGAGTTTTATGAATTAATAGCTACGTGAGCACAAGTCCCTAGTTCAAAAGCGCCAATAATATTGCTAATATTTTTTTATCAGCTCACAAACCAAATACTTTTTGTTTTGATCGTTAAAGTCGAATGAGTTAAACATTAATAAAAAACATAATCTGTTTTTGCATCAACCTATAATAGGCACCTACAAGCCTCAAGTAAACTCCAGTTCCACTGACCATTCCAAGGCGTTATCCCCAGATCTGCTTATACAAATTTGATTGATGTACCATCAAATGGTATTACTGAGTTATAGTATATGTTTTTCTTGTTTAGTGTCACTTCGGCTTTGATATTGGGCCATCAAACAAGGTCAAGTTGTTGCTGCCATTATTCAACCCTTTGATATTAAAATTGCAGAAAAAATGCGAACCAACGCCTGTAAAGATAAGAAACAATAGAACACTGACACTTTCAGCGGTAAGCCACCAGGACATTTACAAAACTAATGGGTGTTTTTAACTTTTAACAATTAATTGATAACATCATTTAAGGGTGTCAATCACAAGTCACGCAACAACAAGGCCGTAATTACTGACCGCTAGCATTATTATAGTTAATGAGAATGGCGGTCTTCAAAGACGATATTTGAGCAAATATAAACAAATGCTGAATGGGAGTCCCTAACGACTTGCGTATCTTGTTTAAACGACATAATTGGCCAATCAGAATGTAATGCCTTCTTGAAAGTATTTTGTAAAAAGATCATCTCAAGCTTTAGTCATATTCACAATGTCGCGAATTCAAATGATTTTTTTACGCGATTCTGATTGACCATAAGTCGTTTAATTGAGATACGTAAGATCTTTTACAACATACGTAAGTCTTTCATTGAAACGAATTGATGCCAAAGTAAGGTATTAACGAAAATATACACAATACTGAACTATATATTTACAATATTGAGAGTGCCTCTCATCTGTCAGACAGAGTGTCGTCTTCTGAGGCGGCAGCGTCTTTGTCGGCGGCATCACGTTCAACCTTACCTGGAGGTCCTAACGAAATACATTAAAATCAAACTTAGTACACATTTTTGATTGCTTCAACATGTCTATCTAGTCCTAAAAACATAATGTGAGCCATTGCTCTAACAATGCCTAAAGATAGTTGATCTAATATCAGCAATACTTGTTTTAAAATTTAAGTTTCTGTTCGCCATGCTTACAGATTACGGTTATCTCTACCTAATGACAGCTCTTGGCCATAGTATTGGCACTGTGTATTGGTTTGCAGGCTGTTAGTGCTCAATGTATGTACCCGGAAGCAACTTCCATGCAATGAGGATGAACTATTGGTCAAGTATTTGAACGTTTCTTGAAATAAAATGTTAATACATCTATTGCACATTTAAATAATGCGAAGCAATTCTACGCTAACTCCGACCATTTTAATCATTCAGATTTTACCTTATGTCATATAACTATAACATAAAGTGAGAACTATTTGTAAGTATTTGTCAAGGTTATTAAAACTTAAATGTATGTCTATGTTATCAAAAACATTTAAAGGCAACTTGCCACTTTACTGATGACAATGCATTTGTTCAATTATGATAATACAAAGGACATACAGGGACAAGCTCAGTAGAAAACTGTTCAAATATAAAGCTAAGCATTTTAAGTTTAATACATATTTAAAAGATGAATAGACACGAAACAGTTTTTTACACATAATTTCACGAATAACTAATAAACGATCCACCGGAAGCAGAAAAACAAACATTTAGAAGATGCCAACACCAGAATGGCTTTGATAAAGAGTGTTCACTTACAATTATAGTTTGAAATGCACAACTGGCAACTGCAGATAACATATCAATGCAGTTCATAATCATTATACCACATATCAACATTGTTTGAAAGTTTAATTGTAATTGCATAATCGAGTATGCATATCATCTTCAAAGAATCCTTAATAATAGACACAAGGTTAATTTTCCATTGCAATCAACTGAACAAACGTAAACAAACTGTTTCTGAATATTGAGTTATTCAATAGCTTTTTTATGATAAGCAAAGGTTTGTACGCTTGAAGACACCCCACTCCCCCACTAAATTTACTTCAAGATAAGCATGGACTATTCACTCCCTGGTCTCTCAAATAACAAATTGTTTCTCAGATCTAAGCCATCCTCCCTGGAGTGTACTCCTGCCCATGAGCTGTCACAGCATTTCCTTTGCTACTTCCCGGTATGTCTGTTTGTTTATCTTTCTAAAAGAAATAATTTAATCACTGATATTGATCATGAGAAGTAACCTAAGAAAGTCATTAAAAGAGAAAATTACAGTTTAAATTACAAGTCTTGAAAATATTTCCAGACAATATTAATACTTTATAAGAATAATCAAGATAAACTTCGTTCATTTTTTTTGTTTTTGCAGTCTCATGATTATTTTAGATCGATTCGGCTGATAATGGTTGTATATAATGTGCTATGCTAGTTGGTGAACGAATTTGCAGTAAATTATTCGTTAACGACTTAACGCATTCACGAACATACGAAACTGCTGAATTGGTAGCACTGTTAACAGGAACAACAACACAACGCTTTTCTAATAATTTAAATTTGTAAAAGATATAGTACATAAGTGCTCAGGTGTCTTTAAGAGAGCTTTTAAAATTTTATAAAAACAATTTTAGCAAAAAAGATATTAAAAAAATGTATTTAATTTTAAAATCCGCCTCTGCATAACAATTTTACAGATCAGCCACTGAAAACCAGACGGACGAACTGACGGACGGTGCGATTTCAATATGCCCACCTCGCGGCATGGAAACAATGGCATGTTGGTTTGTTGATATCGCTTCAGCTTCATATCAAAATTTATTTTCTTCAAACAAAAGATCAGTGGAATTATAGCGTTTGCTTATTTTATGTAAAAAATAACATTTTGTTTTCAATCCCGTCCAAGAATATCCATTACGGTATACTTTATACAATTCATTAAAGCAGTCTAGGACCTTCTTAAATAGCCATCGTGTGTATGCGAATTAAGTTTACAAACTGATTCTTATTAAGTATTTACTTAATTACGGCGTAAGTACACATAATTTAGGTAATCATCGCATAACTAAATTTTCTTACATTTATATTTTGGAAGCCATGGAATTACCTAGAGTGAACATCTAGAAACCGCAGATGGCAAGTTTCCAATGGTAACTAGATTTTTTTAGGCAATTTATATTATCATATCATACCTGTTATAGACTGTTTTGAACCAATATTGATCTTATTTTTATAGCATATTTCGTCTGGAATAAATCCATACATTAAGCAAGCGAGTAAATAAAACCTTTCAAATAAAATGTTAATGTTAAACTTTATAGTTTTGCAAGTCATATTCGTTTCTTCACTCTGCTGCTTGAGAACAATAGCAACGAGGCAGTGGTGTAGGAATTCTTATATATTACTATGTATTCTAAGGACTGCTCTTGGTTTTGTTATTTGCACATTGTGCGCAATGTGCGGGCTTCTCATGCTGTGACTTCCGGTGCTCGTGATCGTGAGCAAATTCACGCTCTATTATACACACGCCCAACCAAAACCGCCTAAAGAAGTCAAGGAAGCAAGTGCCCTTGAGCGCCACCAGTGCCCCTTTGGACCCCGATTCCGAATCTTTTTATGTTACCACTGTATCGTTCACATTTCTTAACCTTAATATAAACACATATAACATCGATAATGAAAATATATCTTTCAATGTATCAATTGACAACAAGGTGTTTTTACGTTAGTCTTAGCTGCTTTATGACCTCATTTACCTGACGACAAAACATATTATTCGCCTCTTGTACAAACTGTACTGTTATGTGATTTATACCCGACAAGTACAGGCCGTGTTTCGGCGTATTACAAGAAAAGCACCAATGAGGTAAACCTTCACCTTTCCACAATCTTCACTATACAAACAGGTTACTATTTGAAGTACAGTCCAGTGGGTATGGTATATGCATGTGTCACATAATTGTTTTAAATCCTGCAGCCGGCCGACTATATTGGATATTGTCCAAAATATAGCCTTTACATAGGATGAAAATGAAATGCAGAAGAACGCTTTTAATACTGTCCACGTAGCAAGAGGAAATGTGAAGTACGGCGTTGTGTTTTTAAAAATGTAAACGTGTACTTTGATTGATAACGAAGTCTTAAATCATATCGGCCCAGAATACTGATTTTTGAAAATATTGATTTTAAGTACATACCTTTCCTCGAATAGAAGAAGGCTACACCATATTATAATAATTTTCTGTATGTTTCTCAATCTTCTAAGCAGCAGTTATCTTCCATGGCCTGAAGTGATAAAGGGTCTTTTAAAAAAGATACATTTAGCTTAATTGTTTGTTTTGCAAATGTCATAGAAAATAATAAATTCCAGCTTGTTCCCTCTGATTGTAAAATCTTTTTATCCCGTTTCAATTAACTACCTACAGTAGAGTGTGTTCACATAAACAAATACAATTGTTACAGTATAATCAACATTTTTGTCTGTTAAACACATGCGTACTTAACATTATCATTGAAGTAAATTACAACTTCGGTGGTCTACATGCATGTTTTTCTTCTATTTTTAATCGCTACAACTTGATGCATCTTTTTTTCTCTTTTATGGTCCTGATCTTATTCTCAGCGAACAGACGTATTGCCGTGTAACAAATATGATTTGCATATTCAAAACGCATTATATATGATGACAATCCAGATTGTCTTCAACGGAATGTTAAAGACGGTTGAAACTTTGCCATGCGTTTAAATATGCGACTAAATCATATCAACGCCTTACTGTAAAACGAAAAGCATTTTTATCTTGGATACATGAAGCTTTATGGAACATTTTGTCCATTTGCTAAAATGGCATACATATATTTGCAGATTTTACACATGCATCTTTGGGTATAAGTTGCAAAGAGACAATCATAGACCACGAAAATGGGCAATAAGTTTTTTGCCATTCCTTATCTATTTCTCCTTAACTGGTTCCTTAATCTTGTCAATAAATGTACGATTAATAAGTCATAGCTGAAGTGTATTTCAATGTTGAAAATAAAGTGTATAAAATGATTGCAAACTGCATTTCTATGTTATCTGCTGGACATTTTCGTTGCCATTTGTGCATTGCAAACTATAACTGTAGGTGGAAAGACTCTATCAAATCGATTCTGCTGTTTGCCTTTGTATATATTTTATGCTTCCGATGTATCATTCTTGCAAGAAATAAGACGTTAAATACTGTTTCGTGTGGACGGGTCTTGGAAATATTTGTATAGTTGAAATGCGAAGCTTTTCTTTCTCTACTGAGGTTGTCCCGTTAGTTTCATTATCTTACTGTAAATTAAACAAATACATTGTTAAGTTAAAGTGTCAAGTTGTCTTCAGCTGTGTTTGGTTATATAGCCATACATTTGAGTACTACTGACCTCAAAAAATACTTGCAAATAATTCCCACTTAATTCAAGTTTATAAAAATAAAGATAAAAATGTAAAATATTTGGATAACTGAGACAATTTTGCAACTCGTTCGCTAAACTAAAATAATTTAAAAAACAACGACAAAACATTATCAGCAGTTTGCATGTTAGTACTGTTTAACTTTCATCATATTTTCTATCTAAACAAAAACGTGATGCCATAGCTTCAGAGTTTGGCGATTGAATACTTAATAAAAGATACATACTTTTGTTAAGAAATTGCTTAAGAGGTGAAAGTCTTCTTCACTGGAGTTTTTTGTTCTCCTGCCTCTGAGTTACACAAGCTTATCTTTGCTTTATGCTGGACTGTCTTCATTTTCATCTTTAGAATAAATAATTCTGATTAACGATATTAATTATGAGAGGTAAAAAAAGAGAAATTGATCGAAGGAGCAAGGTACAGTTTTCATTTCAAATATAGGAGAGATTATCAGATTAGGTAAATAAAATAAAAAATGGTAAGGAAAAACTTTATTTTTGCAGACTCCTTCGTTAACTTCAGATTGTTTTGGGGTTATACATAACGTGCTAAACTAGTTTTTCTAAGTCGACATGCTCCGAATTTGCTGTACATTATTCGTTTATGACATGAATACCCTAGTGCTAGCATTATAAGCACGGTATGTGCTATACGCATCAGCGCGTGGTGTAGTCTTTTAATAATCTATACACGGTTTATCTAAGTTTCAAGTTCACAAAAACACAAATCTGTGTTTATGAATTAGCACTATTTTGAGGGACAACTGCACACACTTTTGAAAATGTCAAATTCGATGCATATATATTACAAACATTTTCAGGTGTTAAAAAGAGGTTTGTTAATTTTACGAAATATGAAAAAAAATAGAATTTGCATTCAAACGCAGAAATTTTGCAAAAATAGAAATGATTAAAGGTGCCAAAATATTCGAAACTATCAAATAATAAAATAATGTCGTGTGGTTTTGTGGTGAAGGCTTCTATTTGAAGAAAGATAACAACATATTTGTAAAGAGAAAGTGAATTTCAATCGCTAATTAAATATCTTTAGAAAGATATCATCATTTTAGAAGCCAAAAGGCATTGTTGATTGAATAGTCTGGAACATTTGCAACGAAAACAACAAACGGGAACAAAGATTAAAAACTTTTATTTTGATTAACTACAGGTGCTGTTCAAAAACTTCATAGAATTTAACAGCTTCCGTAACAATTCGGCTAAAAGCAATAAGTATAAACCAAATTTCTTATATGTTTTCTTACGTATTGTTTGCCGAGGGAGTCGATACCATATCGTCTTAGAAAGGGCAAACGTGATAAAGAGCTAGGCAAGACATTATATTGGCAACAAAAAGCAAACACCCATCAAGTACGTAGATGTTCGAGGACGAAGAATACGAAAAAATACAGTGATATGGTTATAATAATCCTCAAATGAAAACGATACAAAAATAAGTACATAAAATATTTGTTTGTTTTGTACGTGTTCTCCAGTACAATCACTGTACGTCTTTAGAATTCATGGTGATTAATACCAATTAAGCAAGTTATCACCTGTTGACGGAGATGCAAAATGAAACGAAGTAATTTATGCACTTTACCTGAAATATCTGTTTGTTTTTTTAATCATATTGGATAATCTCAAAGGTAATTTATATGTCTGTAGATACAATCCAAGGCAAGTGGTTGCTGAAAGCAATAATGGAATGTATAGATTTGAAGCATGCGGAAGAGATACATTGACAAAAAAATATCAAATCCACGTGCATTTCCATGAATTTTAGTTTTGTTTTTTTTAATCCTTGAGTTTCGTGTTATCTGAATTCAAACGATCTCCTTAAAGTTAAACGGCATATTAACATCATATTAATCAGAAATCCTCCAACCTGTATTTAAACGCCGCAAAACTGACAAGACTAATGGCATGAAGAGTGATGCCTGGAAAGTTAGGACGAAGTAAGCATAGTTGTTAGACGGTCGATTCTAAAAGTGTTACTTTTAAAACAAATAACTTAACTCTGATTTGAAAAAGGTTTATTATTTGAAAAAATAATAGCAGAATAAATCTGCTGCAAAATGGTCCCAAATTGAGTAAGGGAAATTCCATTTCAGGGTTAATACGATACAGTACAGTAAGGCATATTGGAGATGGATTGTAGTATTTCAATGGAAAGAACAGAGATACACAGCCAAGCTTCCAAAAGATCTTGAACGACACGCGATGAGGTACAAACAACGTCATAATACAATATACACAGGTTGCATACATATAAAATTGTCTTTACGGGGCTAAATAAGGTTCCACACATACCAAGGATAATATTGTTTGCAAATGAACTAATAGTTGTATTGCTTAAAGTATTAAATGATAATGACTTTAACTCCGCCCTAACTCACCAAGTGAATTTCAAATCAAGTGTAAGTGCAACATATTTAATTTGTCGATCGAAGAAATCGACCATCGCTATTGGCGATTTTGCGTATATTTATTCGTATCATGTAGAACAAGGTATGCTGAAGAGTTCGAAGCCGCCGTATTAGTGGTTTCAATTGATCATCTCTTTGCTGCAAAATGGCACTGCGGTCGTGCTTTTTTAGAACGATTGCCGAAAAGGTGTCGCCAAGTTTATATGCAAACAGTAGTGTTATACATAGTATAGTCTTAAATGAATTAGTTTCTTAGTTATCGAATGAAATATAAAACCATTTTTATTATAAGTGTATTTGTTTAATCAATGTTGACTGACTTAATAAACGTTCTAAAAATCGATTGAGCATTAACAAAATCGTTTCACGTACTCCTATATGAATTAATAAAACCTGCCCCAAATGATGAAAAAATGTCTTGGAGTTATAATGCTATCTTCTCTCGCACATTCTAACTTATCTGCACTCTAAATTGACAGATGCATGCATTTCTCAGTTTATTAGCAATATCAGCTAAAACCCATCAGGATAATATCATACCGCATTTCCTGTATAAGTGTTTGCAATATGTTGAAAGTCAGGTATTTGCATTTGGGCCACATATAAATTATATTAATAATTTTGTTCAATTTGTGTTGATTTTAGGTTCGATATGTAGGATGCTTTAGATGAGCTTGACTGCTATAATCCATGACTTTATACAATTTACAAATGGAGGTGTACCAGCCAAATAGTTCATCTGCTTCTTAACATTATGCCAATGTTAATGTTAATGATTAAAATGAATGTTATCTCTTATGCTTCATTGCGGGAAAGAATGAAATGCTATGATATATATTTATTTATTTCATGGCGAATCTTCTCAATGAAGTGTTGTTGGCGTTGTACGATATATGCCAAACTATCTCCGTTGTCTCCAAACCCAACAAGTTGCTGTCTTTTCTCAACCATTACAATGAATATCATAAAAACTAAAGACATGGATGGTAGTCTTGGTTATAAAAGTCGGCAGATGTAAAAGAAAACAAACAAAAAAAACGTGATATTAGTATGAAAGTATAGACGGTATAACCTGAACAACGAAAGGACACCTTGACAGAGCAACAACAACAACAGGTGGTACAACTATCTTAATTAAATTCACACAATTCTTTGCCTGTTCGGTGCTGAAGACCTTGCATTCCTTGAAAGTAATTTTCTGTTTGTTTTTATGACTCATTCAACTGGTAAAACAATTAGCGCCTCCAAAAATACACAAGATGCTTATTGTATTTCATCGGTTTGAAGTCGATTCATATTGACGCTCAGTTGTCTTTCTGGTGACAGAATGTTTACGTAATAAATGTCTGTAATTCGTCATAACATGCTTTACAGCCAAAGTTTGACAACGGTAGTTGCTGCCAGTTCATTAGCAATATTTTGAACTCTGAGCGACCCGGGGAGGGTCGGTTGGATTAGTTTACTTTTACCATCCTGCCACATTTACAATAAACGCAATTATCATCTTTATTTTAAGGAATCCTACTAACAAAAACGCTAGTTCCCGGTTAGCTCCATTAGCAGTTATGTTAAATTTTAATGCCTTGTGATTCTTTTCAATGTTGTTATAAATGATCATTAGCTTACTATTTACGAACATGTAAACTAAATGACCAAAACATATCCTACATAAAGCTAGTATATGTGTATATGCTCTTTATTTTAACTGAAATCAAAGGTAAATTAAATATTTCGCAATCTTTGACGGCCCAAAAGACCTGCATGTTATATTATTACCGTCAAATAAGCCTTCATTTCTGCACAAAAAGCCCTCCCTATCCTACCAGGTATCCAAAATTGACTTATTTGTGGATTGGATACCTAAAATTGATTTATTTTCTCATATTTCATACACTTCAGATTCGTTATTTACCATGTCTTTGTCAGTGTTTGATGATGTTAGGGGCGTTTTCCTTTTTTAAGGAATTGTTGTTGTTTTTCCAATTGTTTGAAAGCAGACTTGAAAAGAAGCTACTTGTTTTAGGTTAGGCGCACTTTTCCGCATGTCTTCTAACTGTTATAGAAAACAAAATATTGTGAGATATGTGATGTTGAATGTTCATAAGCTATTTGAAGTCCCCACCGAACTGCTGTTCCAATGACCGTTCTAAGGCGGTACCTAACAAATCATTGATAAAAATACCCTTTTTTTATAAAGTATATATGCACTGTGTTGTTTGTGCTGTTCTTCCATGTTTCATGTTTGTGGGTGTTTTTTTGTTTTTTTGTTCTACGTCTTTGACGTTTACCCAGTGCCATTAAACCGGGTTTATGTTTAAAAGTTTGGCTACTGAGCTTGTTTCTGTAGTTTTTCACATAATATTAACAGCATATACAAATAAGAAATATTCTGAAAGATGTATGGTATATCCGTGTTGTTTTATACGTTATGTGTATTTTGTTTACTTCTTGTTTGTCTTGTTTAGTGTCTGTTGGGCTTGAAACATGGTCATTGTTAAATGTTTTGCTGCTGTTCTTGTCTGTGTAGTTTTTATTGTATCATTAGATTTTGTCTGATGTATCACTTGTCATTTATTCAGTATAACCAATTAAAATTGATTAAAATTTAGTGGTGAAACAGATGCATTTTTTAAAGACTCGAACTTAATTCTCAATAAATATTATCATTCTTTAAACTTTGAACTATAAATCAGCCAAAGGTACGAGCTATAACCGAAACGAAGGGTTGGGTAGGTGGACGCATGAATTGTACCAAGGTAAGACGTAAACGGATGTAATGGGTGTAATAATAATCGGTACGCTAACACAGACAATTAGAACATGTTTCACTCAGATACAAAATACTGTCACATCTTTGGATTTATTTCTCTTAGAATAAGCTAGATAAAGCAAAAAGATAATATTATAAGGTGTAAACTAATTACATCAAAACTATGTTGATCAAAAGATATTTTTGTTTTTGAAGAAGACAAATTAAATATAATGAAGTACTAGCAACGACGACAACAACTCATTTATACATCTTACAATATCAAGTATTGAAACATTCGCTATCAAATGATTTGCCGGAAACCAGACATTTATTAAGTTTCTTTTGGTGGACGTATATGATGTCAACATTCTACATTCATTTAACATTTAGGCAATGGTTACAATATAAAAACAAATACATAACTCACACAATAAAATGCCTTCATACAACATGAATCATGTTTAATTCATATACAATAGGTTGTGACTAAAATGATCACAATTTGTATGTTTAATTGTTTCTTACAGTTAAAACCTAGGACTGATTTTAAAGATATTTGTTTAGGAAAGATTGCATGTCAAAGACACAGGCGGTTTTGATATATAACATGATTTTTATCATGTGCTATGGACGTTATTCAAATAATGAATTGCGTATGTACATGTACTTTATAATATTAAGAGGTGGCAAATAAAAGAGTCAAAATTTTGTGAAGTCTATAATATGTATGCACATGATACGGGCCCCATTCGCTATCCAATGAAGTGACCGTTCTTTCTAGACAGTTGATTGCTTTCCTTCAGCATGACCAAACACTGGCTTCTCTTCTGGGGTCCTGCTGGAATGGCTGCTACCGGTAGACGTGTCTTCTCTTCTAAAAATAAGTATTCAACACAAATCAAATTTAAATGTTAGACTCATTCATAACCTTATGACGGATTGAAATTGTTTAAACTGTTTACATTCATTTTCGTAAAACTAATGGAATAAAGATGAATTATTGTAATTCAATAAAATGGCTTTTCTGGGTCTAGACTCGGACCTGAGACTGTTCGTAATCATCAACCAAAAGCTGTTATTAATTTTCAAAGGCCTTGGAAAACTGTCCCTGGCTAAAACCCATGACTCGACACTTATCTCCCTAGACTAAAATTGTCCTGTATATAACTGTAACTGTTTTAAATTTATAAAGATATAACGTACCCTTAAAATAATCCCAATACAACACAGATTCAGTGAAACTTCAATCATTGAATTGCAAATCTTTAAGTACCTTATTACAGGCTGGAAGATGCTGTCAGTTTTTGCAAAAACATACGCCTTTTTCAAGATGAACAACGCCAGGGCAGATCCCAGCCCGAAGCAGCCGACGATGAAAACCCCCGCCGTGTGCTCAAGATCAAATGACACCTGCTTGGAATTTCTGCTATCAAAATCAAAGTCGCACTCTCGGGTGTTTTCCCACCACCTACAACGCAGAAAATGAAACAAAAATAAGCTGATTAAAAGATAAAGATGTTTTTAATGTAAATATTTTTAAACGTTATTACTCGATTCAGCATGCAATTGTTGAAGTTATGTATCATTTACAAATTTAATAATATTTGATTTTAAAAAACTTGCAGTCCGACTAATGCTATAGTTTTGTATGTGAACTTAATTGTTTTGTTCGTTCTGTGTCTCTTGTTAAATGAATGTAGGGTTTGGACAGTTTGATTTAAAACGGAATCGCTCATGGTTTGAAAAATGGACTTTCTACATTTTTTTTTCAAATGCGAATTCATGAGGAGTTTTAATATTAAGATATGAACAATTGAAACCTTCAACAAATGTTTATATATTCAAAAAAAATGTCTTTGAAGTCCATGATTTCCGAAAAAGTTGCTTACGCAATTCAGCAAAAGCCTGTAGCGTGAATTGTTGATTGACATTTTCATGTGATGCTGTCGATGGTCAAAATAGCCAAAACATTATATGAACCCCGGTGGTCGAGAGGTAAAGATATCGGCTATCCATTTTATTTGCTGTACCAGCATGCGTTCGCTTCCGACTAAAAACAGGTTTGTTTAATACTTTTATTGCTGTTGTTTTTTTTCTGCAAAATCGGACGCAAAGTGTCAACTAATGATCAGTGCTTTAAGATGGCTTTTTGGAAAATCTATGTTTGATCCAAAAACATGAGCGAGTTCCTTTACCATGGTCATCGTACACAGGGACTACTCAGCATGTCCCTGTAGTTTTCGTAGTTCTATTCAAAAGAACGTTTATGCATTTACATTATTAAAGAATGCTGACTAAAACATTTAAAAAGTATCACAGTTATAAAAATTTAAAGTTATACTTTTTCTTTAATTCTTGGATGAAGCCCTTTTCCTTGAGACGTAAGAGTTCAATATTGAGCTGCGACTTGAAGGGAGCCCCGTTGTACATGGCTATACCGTGCTCCTGAAGGAGTATAGGAGCGGACACAGACTGTGTCCTGCAGTACTTCTTTTCCACATATGAGTTGATCATAGAGTCAAAAATAAAAGCCGCTGGCACCTTTGATTCGGTGACTTTTATTCTTCCAAGAGATGCATTTGGAACCAGACCTACTCCTCTACCACCGTTGTCAATTTTCTCCCAAATCCTTCGAAAAATTGTGTTTTCAGCGCTTGATTTTAAGAAGTTCATTGTAGCCGAATTATCGACTGTATAAATAACAACCTCATCTCTCTCTGCAAGTTCTTCAAAAGAATTAATAGGTTCTTCGAGGTTTCTTTTTGTTAGGAAAGCTGCCATGTTAGCAGTATATGTTGAAACGGTTATCATCACAAAGAACAAGTAACCAATAGTTAGAATTCTTTGAGATGTGCGCCTCGGACACGTTTCGCTCCCTTTCATTAGTAATGTGCCTAAGGAAAACCACAACGTTGACTTAATAGTGAACACTCGCTCTTTACTTCTAAGGTCTAAAATAAAGTAGACAATGCAGATTCCAAATGATGAACCAATAATGGCCATCCACAGCTCAAGAGAAAATGGCGTCAAAAACTGAAACATGTTGAACTTTTCCACTGGTTTCGTTATTAGGATATTAACACCTGTACTGATGACGCCAAGACTGAAGTCAATCACAGACTTTCTCTGAGATGTTATAGAGATAGCACCCATTCCCATTGTGGCGTTCTGAAATAATAATAATAATAATAATAATAATAAGAAGAAGAAGAAGAAGAAGAAGAAGAAGAAGAAGAAGAAGAAGAAAATTGATGATGATGATGAGGATGATGATGATGATGATGCTGATGATGATGTTGATGATAATAATAATAATAATAATAATAATAATAATAATAATAATAATAATAATAATAAAAATAATAATAATTATGATGATGATGATAATACACAAATTGTATTAGTGTAGTTTTGTATAATTTAATAACAAGGTTATATGCATATTTGGAGTTTAGTTATTTGTAACCATACGACCTTAGACGATAAAAGTTCAAGGTATTTTAATGCCCTTTCAAAAACAATTAAAATGTACAGGGTAACATTCAATTTATCATTTTTAAAACAATTAATAAATGGTAGAACCTTTGTGAGGACCTCCCCGACTATTCCTCCCCATTCATTTTCCGTGTCCTTCCGTGGTCCGCCATACTCGTTGCCGGGTGACAAAACAATTTCGTATTTGAACTTGAGATCCTCGCTTATCTGATTGAGAAGATCGACCGTAAATCCCTCGAAACGATCATTACCTTGATATTCAACTCCTTTCGGCGCTTCTCTGTACATGACGAAAGGTTCTTCCTGAAACAAATTAAACTCAATTCGTTTCCAAAGAAAACATACACGGTCAATATATGTATATTATAATTTTATTTTGTTTATATTTAAACTTGTTTATGCAAAAAGAGGAGAAATCATAGGTATGTTAATCTATATTTATTTGGTTATATTAGGTATTGGTAAAGCATTGTTAATATGCTAAATATATCATTTGAAACAGTTGTTAACCGTACCAAAACGACAACAACCCTTTCTATATCTTTGAAAATTCCTCGGGTCTCCTTCACTTGTGTTTCCGTGCTTTTTATGAGTTGCAAAGTACTTGGTTTAGTAGAAATCGTGCGGTTGACGGTGGAGTTACCGCCTGGTTCGTAAACGGCGACATTTTTAGACCAAGTTGCTATCTATAAAATTAAATGATTTAAGCAAATTAAAAGTTGACCCATGGACATCCCTGTTGCATAGAAACGATCTTAAAGATGCACTCTTACTCCCAAGTAAGATTCACCACAATTCAAACAATTGTTTTAATTTACCAAAATAGGATGAATAAATGTCGAAAGCAATGGTTTTTATGACGGCTACCGAGTTTAATTTGAAAGAAATGTGCAGAAAAACCGGTACTAGTACCTTATGGCATGATGGAAGATCACAGTAAATCTTTTAGCATTCACCAATCAATTAATATTTGAGCGTTTTCTGCTATTAAATACATGGTTACAATCTTGTTATCAGTAATTAATATTTTCCATAAATGCATTATTTAGTAAGTAGTTAAAGGTTTATCACTCAACCTTTATGTTTGTTATACATGTGTATGTATTGATTTGGAATAAATGTGTCACTTCTAATATTTTAGCTTTTTTACACCTTTCCCCCATACACCGACAACACAAACAATGAACTTGTAGCAATATTCGCAGCATTTGTCATTTATTACATGTAAATGAAAGCATGTTTTCATACCGATGTATACAATATTTCATTCCAACTGACGCATTTCTATCGGTTGATCTCCCTTAGGGACACTATTGACAGCCTCTAACAAATTAACGCAGCGAAATGTGATCACAATAGCATCTTAATGGAATTTTAGTTAATGATTACACTTCGATGGGCATTTGGATGCAAACCAATCAAATTATCTCTGTGTCATATAATACACTGAATACAAGCCAAACAATTATATCTGAACATGGCATTTTCATTTTAGGATTACACTGACATTAACACTGTCGACAATGGAAAGATTTATGCTGATTGCTGGCACAACAATGCATTATTTCGTGGAGTCGAGTTATAGTTACCAAAAACACTTTCTGTTCGTGAAAACAGCTCATTGAAGTGAAACTCTTATTCCAAATCAATGCATACACATGTATAGCAAACATAAAATTTGACTGATAAACCTTTAACTACTTACTAAATAATGCATTTTATTTAATGGAAAATATTAATTACTGATAACAAGATTGTAACTGCTATTAAAGAAGAAAGCGCAAAAAAAATAAATGATTGGTGAATGCTCAAATATTTACTGTGGTCTACTTTAGTTTTAAAAGATAGAAATACCGTGTTTTATGCTCATTACTTTTAAATTCAACACTTTATCCTTCATAATAACCATTGTTTTCGACATTTATTCATATTTTTTGGAAAATTAAAACAATATTATTAATTGTGGTAAATCTGTTTTGGGAGTAAGAGTGCATCTTTAAGTAGATCTTTTGAAATACATTCAAAACTACAGGATTAAGCCCATATTCAAACAATATTTAAATGCTTGCAGATTAAAATTACATCTTACAAAATTCTTAGAATATATTTTAATATTGTTTATCAAATAATTTTAGGTTATAAAATAAAAAAAAATCCAGCATATTATGTAATGAGTACAGTCGTTACCTTATTATACAGTTTAACGCCACCGTGGTTGTATAGTGAGAGCGTGTAGTTGACTCGAGTACCGTTTTCATTGAATCGAATATAGCCAGTGGCTCCATCAGCAATCACAACCTATTAAGAGAATATATTTAGATAATGTCAATACATTCCGGGAGGGAGTCCCTTCGAAAGCAAAACCTTTATTCAAGATAAGAATAAAACATTGAAAACTATAGAGACAAACCCAGTAGATACAAATCACGCGATTTTTGGGCCTTCAGACATAAATTTGCTTTTATTATTTTATTGGGTATTTGAATTAAATGACATTTCAGGAAGTAATACTGAACCAATTGCATGGTGCAAACGTTGAATTTATCTAAATGTGTATCAGGTCTTTTGTAATTTTCTGTTATTTTAATAAATTAAAGCATACTGTTTTATATTTCAGACATCTGTAATATACAGCTTTTAAGAAATTAATATACATAGAAAAAAAATCATTATTTTTGGCATTTTTATTCATTATTAATTCATGTGAAATAATTTCTGTTCAAATGCCCAAAATTGATGCGGCTCATCTATCAATTCATATTGCGGCTACCGCCTTGGGACGTTCAGTAAAAACAGGAGTTCACATGGAGGGTTTAGAAAGCTTCCGAGTTCACAACCTCCCACTTGTTCAGACATTTATCAAACAAAAGAAGCAAAATATGTGTCTGATTAAAACTGTTCATTGACAAAAACGATAAGAGCCACATTGTAAATGTCTTTTCGCCCCAAGACTAAATTAAATTTTAAGAGCTTTAAAGAAAAAATATTCTTCTTGTAAAAATCATAAATAAAATAAGCATATTGAATTTATATATGAATTCGATTTAACAGATTTGCTCCTAAAATCCCCCCAACAAATGTGGAAACAGAATAATCTATTGGATTATCGTATGAGACTTTTTGTCGGGCATTTCAATCGATCGTTTGCATCTAATGAATCATTAAGCGATTCCACTATTCAGATATGTGATGCATTCAATACTCTTTGTCAAACAACTTTTGATGGATACACGATAGAAATGGTATTAAACATAACACACATATTTTCCCTAGCTGATAAACTAAGTACTAGTTAATTGCATGCAAACTACATCAGAAGAGATACAGATCTACATACATGTAAAGTATTGTAGAATGCGGATGCCAAAGGTCGTTCTTTGTTCTCAAGTTATCAAGGGGTTTAACCAAAATATTTGTTTAATCAGCTTACTTGAACTTGAAACACACATGCACATTGTCACTGCTAACAATATGCATTATGCTAAAACATTTGTATAGTTTAAGATATAGGCCAAATATAGCAACTTTTGCGTGCCGCCGATATAGCGACGACATAAACGATGACACAATTACCTTAGTTTTAACTTAATTTATTTAATAACGATTGTGAAGAAAGTAATATTAACTTATAGTAGGTCACTCTCGTTGGCATGATGTTTCGCGAGGGTGTGGTCTTGTACTTAGGGGTAAACGGAGTACCCGGTTAAATCCACATGCCCGGCTTGATGACCACAAACGAAACTCACATATGCCTAGTACGGGAATCGAACCCGGGAAATCTATGACATTAACAACACCATCACTGTTTTCTTCTAAACCAAATCAGTCATAATGGTAACTACGTAAAGTAGTATTATACATCGAAACTTACCTCTTTCAAAACCTTTAAGAACAGTTCTTTCGACAACTTTTCGTATTTTTGAGACTCGTGGCGACCAAGGTAGTAGTACTTAGCGTCAGTTATTATTTTTGCAGCATCGGCGGCACCGAATCCGTATCTGCAATGTTATGACAAATTGAACATTTTCTGATAATATGAATACGGATTTATTGCTAAAACATATTGTGTATGTTGTCATCCATTTATGTTCTCTTATAGTTCAGCAACAATGCAGCACTTGTCGAAATGTAATCCACAATTGGATCAAAGTGACGTTTCGTTCAAGGGACACATGTTTTAAAGTCGTTGCACAAATATAATGCATGATAGTTACCCGGTGGCGAAGCCTTTGTAGTCCTTTTGAGTGTCCTTATATCGATAAGCAAACAGGTCACATTTCGCGGCAAACAAGCCGTTCCTGTACATGTTGATCTCAGTGAGTGCTTTCAAATGTGTTGTCTGATGGAAAATATGAAATATTTCGTTATTGTTCTCAAAGTTATATAAAGTCATAACATATTGGGGTTTCCATCACATGGATAATCTATTAGAAAGTGCAATTAAAACATGAAG
Organism: Mya arenaria; assembly: GCF_026914265.1. Classification (NCBI taxonomy): domain Eukaryota; kingdom Metazoa; phylum Mollusca; class Bivalvia; order Myida; family Myidae; genus Mya; species Mya arenaria. Next base: position 39,091,563 of record NC_069125.1, read on the forward strand.
CCAATAAACCCATACATACAAAATAAAAGCAATTAGTTAAAACCATTACATATCCACTAACATATCACGATCTTTCTTCTCGCGTCTCTCCTTTTTACCAATCAACATCAAACCAAAAACAATTTTAGAGATGGAGTGGTAATAATATTAGATTTTATCAATCTCAACAATTCTTACATTGATATTTGTATTGTAATTATGTTCTGTTTCAATTTATTTTCATGAAATAAATAACTCTTAAACTAATTATAATTTACTATAAGTAGAAAGTCTGAAATGCAGAACACTCACGGGGTCCAGTATGAAAAAACTGTAGCTTTCGTCTGCCAGCATTTGGAAGAGGGATGCCTAGAACATAAACCATACGACGACCATCAACGAATGCAACGTCTAAACAGAATAAAGCTATATACATGTATTTCAATACTGTAGAATTAAGTAGGATTATACATATATTGTATACTACCAAATTTTCAAATTATATATTTCGAATGACTATCATTAAATGTCGAAACAAGTGATTAATCATCTAAAGAAATTTAACTTTGTGCATTTTTCTATTTAAATGGACCATTGGTTTATGATGTATATTCACCGTCTTTACGTGTTTTTTTTTAAACTAATGTCCTGGATATTGGTTTGCCAAATAAAGCGAGATTAGGTTTAACACATCCTCGGTTACATTTGCACATTGTGTGCATTTGGTCTGCAGTGTGTGCATTTGGTCTGCAGTGTGTGCATTTGGTCTGCAGTGTGTGAATCATCCCAGTGTGGTATATCAATATTGAGTGTATTCAGAGAAAGTATACAACGTCAGACGTTATTTAATGCTATTGGATTTTTTGCAAAACTTGTATTCACCTTATCAATCTAAATCATACGTGTACATAGGGTTTATTATCCTCAAAACCATAATGGGTGAACAATAGACAACGCAAATAAAACATAAACATACACAGACCAGATAATTTACACTGAATCCTGAAGCTGATATATTGTAGATTGCAATTTTTATTGGGGTAAACGGCCTGGCTCAGCGGAGTTGAAACCGGTTATTAAGTTGGACTGTCATCAATATAGATTTAATTACGCGTACATGTCAACATATGTTAATCACAGCATAAAATGTGTATACCTCATCAAGTACCATCTGGATAAGGTTGTATTTGTCGTCACGAGGACTGCAAATGACGATTTTCTTTTGCTCGAGCAATTGGACGTTCCGTAGCACCTCGGCAGCGCCATCACGCATACGGAGGGTGTATGAGATGGGAGATATGTTGTTCTCTACCATCTGTCTGGCGAGATTCTGACATTCTGAAAATGATATATCATCACTGTGCAGTCAAATTGTTGCATATCATTTTAGGAGGAAGAATATAACAATAAAAGTAGTTTGTTTCAATTCACCGTTTCAGCCACGTTTTTATCTTCATGCAATAAAAGTAAATACTGTTTTATCAAACTTAACCGATAAGTAAAACGAACTTCCATATACCACACTTCGGTTCTCATCTTAATACGTGATACATTCTATTTTGGTGACCAAATGTTATATCTTTTCTAGAATGTAAATAACCGCACAAGTAAAATAAATGCCAGTAATATTAACTCCTATCTTCAAACAAGAGGGCCATGATGGTCCTAAATCGCTCACCTGAGTAAAAGAGTTTAACCTTTGTAATCAATATAGCTTAATATTTGTTCTCAAAGAATATTGGCTGGTCACTTTTCATTAAGTTAAATGGATGTTGCACTAATTAGTACGCCATTCAATATCTCTGTACGGTTCCATCAATATGCAAATATGAAAATAAAAGAGACCAAACAAAATTATTTTAATAAATTTGAGAGAAGTCTATGCAAGGGTGCTTCAGACCAAATTTGGTAAATATCCATCAAGAGGTTCACAAGAATAATCGTTTTTTACTCTATTTTTAGCTGAAAGGGGCCAAACAAAATTATGTGAAAAAATTTAAGAGAGGTCCATGCAAGGACACTTCAAACCAAATTTGCTGAAGATCTATCAAGGGGTTCATGCGAAGAAAATGTTAAGGTTTTTTTTACTAATTTTAGCTCTGGTGGCCCTTAAAAGGGGCCAAACAAAATTATTTGAAAAGACCTGACAGAGGCCCATGCTAGGATGCTTCAGACTTGAAGATCCATCAAGCAGTTAATAAGATCAAGTTGTTTAAAGGTTTTTCTATTTTTTGCTCTGGTGACCCCTAAAAGGGGCCAAACAAAACCATTTGAACAAAGTTGAGAGAGGACCATGTAAGGATGCTACATATCAAGTATTGAGTAATTCTGACCTTTACTTTCAGAGGAAAAGATGTTTAAGTGACAAGACAATGTAAAAACAAATGACCCCTGAGCAAGGCCAATTTGACCCCGGGACAATAATTTGAATACCTTTGGTGTAGGTCCACTAGGTAACACTATATACCAAATATGAAAGCTCTAGGTCTTATATTTTGGAGAAGAGGATTTTTAAAGTTTTATTATATAAGACTATATAAAAATATTGAAAACCTAAGCCTATGAACACGGGGCGTGGCCAATTTTGACCCCAGGGCTAAAGTTTGAACAATCTTAATAGTGGTCCGATAAACAATGCTTCATACCAAATATCTAAGGCCTTCGCCTTTTGGTTTCGGAGAAGAAGATTTTATAAGTTTCCATCATATACATATATAAGGAAACCCATGACCGCCCGGGTGGGGCCATTTTTTGACCCCAGGGCCAAAGATTGAACAATATTGGTACAAGTCAACTAGATGATATATCATGCCAAATATCTAAGCTCTTGTCACTACTTGATTTTACGTGTGTATCTATATATGTATATTTGTTATTAATTGTTGTATGTGGCCCATATTGAAAATTGGTATGTGTACTAAATATGTTATCCAGTTTAAATTATAATAAGACGTTACTTGTCTTTGTGAGTTCGGAGAAGATTTTTTTAAGTTTTCACTATAACACATATAGAGAAAACCCATCAGCCCCGGGGTGTGGCCAATTTTGACCCCAGGGCCATAATATGAACAAACTTTGTAGAGCTCCACTAGACGATGAATCATGCCAAATATCTAAGCTCTAAGCCACGAAAGTTCAGAGGAGATGATTTTTGAAGTTTTCACTATACACATATAGAGAAAACCCATGACCCCCGAAGGGGGTGGGGCCAATTTTGACCCCAAGGCCATAATTTGAACAATCTTTGTAGAGGTCCACTAGACGATGAATCATGCCAAATATCTAAGCTCTAGTCCAAGTAAGTTCAGAGGAGAAGATTTTTGAAGTTTTAACTATAAACATATAGAGAATACCCTAACCCCCCTGGGCGGGGCCAATTTTGACCCCAAGGCCATAATTTGAACAATCTTTGTAGAGGTCCACTAGACGATGAATCAAGCCAAATATCTAAGCTCTAAGCAACGTAAGTTCAGAGGAGATTTTTGATTTTTTTTTTTAATATAAACATATAGAGAAAACCCATGACCACCCAGGGACGGGGCCAATTTTGACCACAGGGCCATAATTTGAACAATCTTTGTAGAGGTCCACTAGACGATGAAGCATGCCAAATATCTAAGCTCTAGTCCAAGTAAGTTCAAAGGAGAAGATTTTTGAAGTTTTCACTATAAACATATAGAGAATACCCTAATCCCCCGGGCGGGGCCAATTTTGACCCCAAGGCCATAATTTGAACAATCTTTGTAGAGGTCCACTAGACGATGAATCATGCCAAATATCTAAGCTCTAGTCCAAGTAAGTTAAGAGGAGAAGATTTTTGAAGTTTTAACTATAAACATATCAAGTATACCCATGACCCCCGGGGCGGGGCCAATTTTGACCCCAAGGCCATAATTTGAACAATCTTTGTAGAGGTCCACTAGACGATGAATCATGCCAAATATCTAAGCTCTAGTCCAAGTAAGTTCAAAGGAGAAGATTTTTGAAGTTTTCACTACAAACATATAGAGAAAACCCATGACCCCCCGGGGCGGAACCAATTTTGACCCCAAGGCCATAATTTGAACAATCTTTGTAAAGGTCCACTAGACGATGAATCATGCCAAATATCTAAGCTCTAGTCCAAGTAAGTTAAGAGGAGAAGATTTTTGAAGTTTTAACTATAAACATATCAAGTATACCCATGACCCCCCGGGGCGGGGCCAATTTTGACCCCAAGGCCATAATTTGAACAATCTTTGTAGAGGTCCACTAAACGATGAATCATGCCAAATATCTAAGCTCTAGTCCAAGTAAGTTCAAAGGAGAAGATTTTTGAAGTTTTCACTACAAACATATAGAGAAAACCCATGACCCCCCGGGGCGGAGCCAATTTTGACCCCAAGGCCATAATTTGAACAATCTTTGTAAAGGTCCACTAGACGATGAATCATGCCAAATATCTAAGCTCTAGTCCAAGTAAGTTCAGAGGAGATGATTTTTGAAGTTTTAACTATAAACATATAGAGCATACCCATGACCCCCCGGGGCGGGGCCAATTTTGACCCCAGGGCCATAATTTGAACAAACTTTGTAGAGGTCCACTAGACGATGAATCATAACAAATATCTAAGCTCTAGGCCAAGTAAGTTCAGAGGAGAAGATTTTTTAAGTTTTCACTATAAACATATAGAGAAAACCCATGACCCCCCGGGGCGGGGCCAATTTTGACCCAAGGGCCATAATTTTAACAATCTTGGTAGAGGACCATTTGGTGATCCTACCTACCATATATCAACGGCCTAAGCCTTGTGGTTTGGGAGAAGAAGATTTTTAAAGTTTTTCCTTTCCATTGCCATGGCAACCAGAGTTCTGCATGGAATTCAATTCTTTGAATAATTTTCAAAGGGGACTACCCAAGGAACATTCCTGTGAAGTTTGGATGAAATTGGCTAAGCGGTTTATGAGGAGATGTCGTTTAAAGTAAAAGTTTACGGACGGACGGACGGACGGACGACGGACGGACGCCGGACAAATTGTGATCACAAAAGCTCACCTTGTCACTATGTGACAGGTGAGCTAAAAAGTATTGAGCACTAAAAGTATTGAATCAAACCAGTCAAGTTGTTTTCACGACGACAAATTCATGGCGTTGTTAGAAAGAATATCTTTTCAAAATTATTTTCCAAATGTGCATCATACCATTTACAAAATAATTAGCTGGGCTGTTTTCAAATGGATTATACAAATATAAATCAACCACTTCATTTCCATTAGGTTTCTTTTATAAAAAGCATTATTGTTACCTAAACTGGAGGCATATTTGTCAATTCTTGTGAGATACGACCTTTTGGAATAAGCTCTAATTCCAAATTTAGAACTACGACTTTTTGTCACCAATAGGTCATGAAAGGATACAACACAGTGATTAATGCAGATAATTTGATCCAAGGCGGACATCGGGGTTATTACTTTAATAAGAGCTAAAAGGCATTTTCATTAAAAATCGAACATTTTGACTGCCCATCAAAGATATAACGCATTTTTTGTAAAGGCTACTGCTATTAATGTTACATTAAACTACATAACACCATGTCTGGATATATGTAAATTCAATTCGATATACTTTCTATCAATTGCATTTATTCTTACATTTTCAGTAAGCCGACGATATTCAAGATATTTAAAATTGTATTTAATCACCAGGAAGCAATTAAATAACTTAAAACACATCCAAGTTAAATAATCAACAATATCTCGCTTTCCAACAGAAATACATTGTAATTTGGAAATAATTACATTAAAGGAAGTACCTTGATTATCCTTTGGATTTTCAGGCATAATCATAACTGCGCTTTCCCAGCCCTTGAAAACGAAGAAATCAACGATTGCACTGTTGAACTCGGGCATCGGTGGCCTTACTTCTATGATATTTTTCCACTGGACAGTACTGTCCACTCGACTTATGTCTGACCAGTCAAATCCCATGTAGTCTGTGACGATGTATGGAATTTTGAGCTCCTCCAGAACCATTGCAAGGTTTTGATAGAAAGGTCCGACGACCACAGAGAGTCCGACGTCACGCTTGGCATTTGCTTGATTGCTCATCGCTGTCGAGGAAAGATAACATTTTCACCAATTTTCATATAAAAATAGTTTATATTTTGATTACTTGCAAGACTATCTTACGAATTATTAAATCTACATAAAAAATTATTAGTTTTGTTACTAGTAATGGGAATTCAGTTTTACATGAGGGTCTAATTTCATTATGCCAACTTTAACAAACGCACTATAAATTTAAGATACCTCACAAAACTAATGTGTTCAAGATACCTCACAAAACTAATGTGTTCAAGATACCTCACAAAACTAATGTGTTCAAGAAACCTCACAAAACTAATGTGTTCAAGATACCTCACAAAACTAATGTGGTTTCTCACAAAACTAATGTGTTCAAGAAACCTCACAAAACTAATGTGTTCAAGATACCTCACAAAACTAATGTGTTCAAGATACCTCACAAAACTAATGTGTTCAAGATACCTCACAAAACTAATGTGTTCAAGAAACCTCACAAAACTAATGTGTTCAAGATACCTCACAAAACTAATGTCTTCAAGAAACCGAAAGTTCTTTCATATTGCTTGAAGTCGTAATTCAGTTTTACATGAGGGTCTAATTTCATTATGCCAACTTTAACAAACGCACTATAAATTTAAGATACCTCACAAAACTAATGTGTTCAAGATACCTCACAAAACTAATGTGTTCAAGAAACCTCACAAAACTAATGTGTTCAAGATACCTCACAAAACTAATGTGGTTTCTCACAAAACTAATGTGTTCAAGAAACCTCACAAAACTAATGTGTTCAAGATACCTCACAAAACTAATGTGTTCAAGATACCTCACAAAACTAATGTGTTCAAGAAACCTCACAAAACTAATGTGTTCAAGATACCTCACAAAACTAATGTCTTCAAGAAACCGAAAGTTCTTTCATATTGCTTGAAGTCGTAAAACATGTCAATACATTGTTTATTGTTACACCACTGCTCACCCTCGTCAATGCCGTCTTTGATATGTGTCCATCCGTTTTCAGGTATGTTGAGCAGCTTGTCAACGTCCAGGTTGACGCTATACGGCGTGTTGTAGCATTTTGTCACTATGTCATACGTAGTCTTGCTATAATCGTCAAACGTCCCTTGCAATGGGGAGACTCCCGCCTTCGGACTGAGCAGACCTGGAAGGACAGCAAATGGTTTTAATATTAAGTACAATTAATAGTACTATATAAAAAATATGTTTTTGACGATATGAGACAAATAAACAGAGAATCATAAAATGTTGTTACATTGAGGCTTGCTAAAACATGATACTCATGTAAGGGATCAAACATACTTTTCCTATGCCCACTTTACCGTAATATGAGAATTATTTTGCTATATAAGTTAAACGCTTTCATGCCTGTGTCATTTCAAATCATCCTTTAAGTACAAAGAAAGTTACAGCTCTCCAAGCATGTCTAAACACAAGTTCTGACTTTGCAACAATGAGAAACTGTCATAATTCTACTCCCTGACACTGACCTGTCACACTTCTCTCGATTAATTTCAATTATAACCATGCTATCACTCTCCGAGCCACTTGATTTATAACCTGGTTGTTAACAGAATTCTTCTATTTTCTCGTCAACACCAACAACAATATATTAAACAGCAGCTTGTATGAATGACTGGTGTGAGCCATGCTTTCTGCTTAATTTGTAGTAGTCTTTTCATACCATAATGCATATTTATTCGTTTGATCACTTTTAATATTTGTACAATTTTCTCTTGTATCATTTATATAAATAAATACTGTGAAAGCAACGCGTAACGCCGTTTTTGGAGTAAACTGCGCTTCCATTAAAATATCGTATTAACATTTTACGTATGGATTATACCGTGTCCCTGAGCACCCTTAAGCAGCGTAAGGTTTGCGACGAACACATCTTCATATATTATGAATTGGGCCAAAGAATATTAAAAATCGTAAGGAGAATATACCTATATAGAGATTTTCAAAAGTATACTTCAATGTTTTAATTCTTCCAAAATTGCTCCGAGGTTTCAAGATGAAACGACCCCTGTCTATCTTCTTTTAGAATAAGATACTAAATTAAACATGTGTGTATTATTCCTCGGTGTATTCCAAGACATGCTTACCAATGACGAAGTCATATCGCTGTTTAGCCTGCGGGCACTTGCTATCCCTTGGGGGTTCTATTTCGGTACCAAAGCTTCTAACAAGCAGGAAAATCGTTCCAATAATGAGGCGCATAATGCTGCAAATGGATAGAATTCATACTTTAACTACATCTTGTTAAGAATACGAATGAGTCAAATCAGAATTTATGAACTAGATGTGCGATACATCAAAAGATAAATAATAAGTCTAAAAACCCCAGATAGTATAACTCCAATTATAAAACTCCAGATAATATAACACTAATCATAAATAAAACAACAACATTTTTTTTTCAAACTTTTTGTACACTTTTGGGAAGTTCTGATGGTAACTATTCAACTATCTTTTATAATATATATAAACCGTATTTCCACTTGTATCCTCAAAATTCGATAACACTATGACTAGTCAATTAATTGGTAACCATGTCAGACGATGCATCAGGGGTGTCTGACACGTGCCGGTCCCATAGAAACTTTACATTAGTCAACCATGACACATGTGTCACAAGGAAGGTCTCCCAGTACACTCATCTCTAAGAATTGTTTTGACATTTTCATATAAAATATGATAGTGCTTGTATAAACATACATCTGAGATTATTGCACGTATTGTTTAGAACCTCTACAGTGAATGTGGAGCTTAACTAAGGCATGGCCATCATTTTTTATCATGTCGTATTTAAAAAATACAATCGATGACAACACTATTTTTGTCATCACTTTGTTTGGCCAAGAAAACGTTAATTAAGAGTGCCAGTATCTCATCAAAAAGAATGCCAACAAAATATTGGTGAAAGGGTAACATTACCATTGAGTTCATTACTGAAAACAAGAAAAAAAGATGCATAGCATCAAGTCGGCGCGATTGAAATAGAAGACAAAGCATTCATGTAGATTACCAAAAAAATTGTTTTATACTTCAATGATAACATGTTAAGTATACACATGTTCGAAAGTCATTATTGTTGATAATACTGTAACAAATGTATTTGTTTATGAAGCACACTTTTAAAATTAATAATTAAAAAAAAACAACATTCGTTATAGTTTAGTTTTCGTGATCAATTATTTATTTAAAAAAAGACACTGCACTTCACATTTTATCATGCAATGTGGAAAATATCAAAAACATTCTTCAGCAATTTATGCGCTATCCCCTTAATAAAAGCTACATTTTGCACAGTATCAAATACAGTCGGCGCCCTCCTACGAACTCATTATTAAAAGAAAACAATCGGGAAAAGTCGTACAAACAATATTTTCATTTCATCTAGCCAAAGGCACCCTGCCCCAAGTTCTCGAAACTTCTGAAGTATCTTATAAAGCTAAGCGTCCTATTTTTATTTTTATATAATTCGTATAATATATACTTCTAAAAGAGTTTTTAGATTTGACATAGGAATTATCTTTATGATAATCACGAAAAACCATTTTTTATGTATCTAAATCAAATTTATGTATATTTTTTTGCTAATTGTTAAAAAACTACTTAAACCTGATATGCGTAGGAAGTTTAGAAAAAGGGGCCCGTTCAAGTTCAATCTTAAAGCTGCACTCTCACAGATTGAACGTTTTCACAACTTTTTTTTATTTTTTGGAACGAGCCAATTTTTGCGAAATTCCATGGAAACCAGTGATATGAGACTGCTGACAATAATTAAATCGCAATTTTTAATTTTTAACTTCAAAATTTAATCTTTTGTGCATTATTCTTAAACCTTTAGTAACGATTTAAGCCATAAAACATTAATTTTTGAATGAAAATATGCAAATCTGCGATCTGATATTTGGTCAGCAATCTGATATCATTGGTTTGCAGATATTTACGCAAAAATTGCTCTTTCCAAAACAAAACATAAAAAAGTTGTAAAAACGGTAAATCTGTGAGAGTGCAGCTTTAATGCCTTGTTTCCAAATTGAAATCTTGGTGTTAATTGACAGTATTTTGCTAACCGATTACTAAAATGTAAAACAAATCACTGAAAATGCATTAAAGATAAAGTAATGGCAGTTCCTATATTTTTTTTATTTTAACTGTAAGTAAAATAAATATATTTTCAATTTTTTCAGTCAAAACAGCGTTTGTTTTTTTCTCGGCAAATATTTACTCATGTTTCCACTATATAAAACACTTCTTTATGTCAAACCCGAAAATGATTTGGAGTCACAAGGAATCAACATTTCACATTATTGCACATCCGATCCCTGACTGAGTTTCACAGAATGTTATTTACCAACACTTGTATGTTTTTGCAATGTATCTGCCCTTAAACTGACTTTAAATTACTGCCCTGTCCTATACGAATCCAATGAAAAGACGAACGTGCAGTTGAAATGACAGTTGAAATGACGTTTACTTTCCTTCCACTGCTGAAATATCTTGCAACAAATGCTCGTAACTGGTGGTGAAGCACCTGACTGTCTTCATTTTTATATAAGGGTAAAAAGCCTTTGACATCAATCAGCGATGTCTTTCTCACCCAAATAAGCACTCAACTTGCTGTTTAAGTATGTATATGAGCTCAATCTAACTTACTTTTGTGTTATAGCGTTATAATTGCGATAGAATATGTATATGTCGTTAAGCAGTTTTTTAATCAAACAAAACTCTCTGTGAGAATTTTCATCGAACCACTTGGTCTTGAGAATATATACACATTCTCTTCAGACACAATTTGAGTTGCAATGGGCAGCAATACAATATGTATAAATCATCTACCATTCAATAGATCAAAACATTTGATTGATTGACCATGACATACGTAAATAAGTATAACTGTATCAAAACTTAAAGCGGGCACAATACTTCTTAATTACAGATTCATACCGACGACTCTTATATTTCAAATGTTTGTTTTTTTTCTTATGCTGACATTAAATACACTTTATGTAAAAAAAGTTTATTGATAAAGGTGTACAGTGTATTAGTCCGGTTCATTTAGTAAAAGATATTCATTTGAAACAACAAATTGTATTTAAAAGATCGTTTATGTATTTATAACAATTAATACTTACATTGTCATTTTATTCCAGAAACCTTGGTTCAGCTCTGCTAATCCATATACATTTCCAAGTTCGACTCATGCAGCGCCAAAATGGCTCCGTTGAAGCTCAAGAGAAGCGTCATTTTCCGCGTTCGCAAAAATCAGTTTTCGAGAGCGCGCAGAACCGGCCCGAATTTTCAATTACTAATTGGTATTGTTGCAAGGATGATAGAGTGACACTATCATAACTCATATTTCATTTACGAATGGTGATTTTAGAAATGCCAACAGGTCATAAGAAACACAACAGCCAACGGTGAATTGAGGATATCACAGACAATGCTTCGTCAGAACTCTGTTCGGAACGCACTGTCCCTCGTGGCCTATTGCATTCCACAGCCATAGAAATTGCATCAAGCTCCGTGTACAAACATCTCATATCATTATTTAATGGAATTGGCTGGATACGTAAGAATTCCGTGTACATCGTTTGTCGGGACATTTCATTAGCTGGGACTGTCGTTACTATAGCGACAAAGATAGTGCAAACAATAGCTTTCCACAATAAACGGGCAATATTTTGTTTAGGCTTTTTGCAGAAGGATGACTGCACTCACTCATTAACCATACGATTGTAGTGATATTTGAATGAGGAAAGCGATCCTCATAGTCTGGGACATGTTCTGGTTGTGACCAAAGAAGATTTCCAGGAAGGAAGAACTTCGAGCTATGATGATATCAAACTGTTTTGGAATGAAGAATATATTTACAGTTAGTTTTCTTGGATATGTTCTTCTTAACTTCGATTGCGTCTCGGCGTTTACTGAAACAGTTCTTAATGCAGGTATGCAATTTTATTTTTATAATTCGTTGTCTGACGTTAAAATGCGCATCCGATGTTAAATTTGCAACTAGATAAACGATAAAAGACCTACCTTCGATATTGAATTAATTTTATCGTGAACCGATTAAGGTATCGTATTGAAACAAATTTGTTTGCCTTGTGAGTAAAAGAAATGTAAATAATAGTATCCAAATGATTGAAACAATCAAATACCTGTTTCTACAAAAGTACTCAACTGTGTCTTAGGACTTGATCGTACCTATTTAAGAACTAGTACTGTTGGACCGGCTTGATATCTTCGTTTACAGGATAATGTTTGTATCCGGTCTTGGAGAACTTTAAAATAATTAAGAAATTTATATGTTATTTTTGCGTTACTATTTATTGTTTTCAAGTTAATGCGTGCTCTAATGAGGCTTATATATTTTAATTAAGTTGTTATTGATAAATAATGGGACAAGTGTAAAGCGATGCTAACGAGTTGAAGCCCGCAGTAGACTAGATGTCCAGTAAACTCGTGTTTCACTGATAGTTCCAAGGCGGTAATTTCAGCATTTAACTGTAAATCAATTCTGACGAGGGTATGTTTTTAGTGTTTGTATTTGTGTATATGATGTTAATATGTTACTGTCCCTAGTTCATTGTCGTTTAGGACATTGCCGTTTACCCATAAAAGGCTTTATTTATTTTAAATTTCGACTACTGGGCTTGTCCCTGTATTTTCCATCGTCCATAAGACAACCTTGTGCACTCATAAGTATGTGTTTTGGTCGCAGCGAAATACCATAGGAACACAACAAATGTCGATCAGAAATGCCATGCAAAATTAACACAAGTACTAATGCGAATGCAAGCCGGTTCCTCCGTTTACGGATTGAATGAACCATATTTTACAGACACCACTATTCTTAACGACCCATTTTTCAGTAGCGGTTCTACTATAGCGCACAGCCAAGTTAACGCAGATTTAGATGAATGCAATCTTGGGTACAAATATCAAGCGTTACAGAAACAAATGTCCTTAGAGGATTTTGTTTAAAATTGTACAATTGCCGACATTCTTGTTCAGGTAATGGAAACGCGAACCGGGTCCAGAAGATCAATATAATTATGAAATGTAAAGTGACCAATCGCCAAAAATGTGACCTGAAAGTGAGCCGGATCCGTTATATCCATATGATGCTATAGAGATGAACCGATAAAACTGTACATTGCATGGTATAAATACTTGATTTTAATTGCTCCGAAACAAATACAGGCAAAAGTGTTCTTTATAGAACAGAACAAAAAAGAACTGAACATTTTCCCAAGAAGGTCATAGACCCATCTGGCAAAACATGTAAATATACAATGGCGACAAAAGCAACAATAACACAATTAACGCAATATATGCAAACAATAATAAAATAAAATAAATAAATAATTAATACATAATTATGCAGATATAGAGAGGTTGTTCACCTGTAGTTAATAATTATCCATGTCTTCATAAGAGTACTTGATTCACCTAAAGCTACTGTGTAATTGTTAACAAACAAATAAATGTTGATTACACCAATCCTATTTAAATTTCATTTATATACCCGAAGTGTATTTGCAGTCATCCTTGGCCATAAGGGTCATGTGAACGCAAGCCGTTTCCAACAGATCTCGGAAGCCCTTTCCGCCTCGAGGAACACGTCTTACTGCCGGGTGAACTTTACCACCGTCGAGTATGATACGACCAATGGTAGTGCTGTCTACTCAAGTCTCAAACACGGTAAGTGAGTGAAGTGTTGTTGTTAGACTGCTTGTCCCGTATCCACCATTTTGTTGTATAACTAACTAGTGAAACAAATAATGAAATCGTAATGGAAGCCTTCATTTGCTGTAAATAAAAAATGTGTTTTGATAAAACTTTGGACAAATATTAAAAAGATGTCTGCTATAAATACAGAAATTAACAACGTAGTCATGTGTATCGACTTGCGAGTCCAAAGAAAATGAGGTTTCAGCATTAGCTTCATATACATTTTCGTCTCCTTGGCCTAGTGGTTAAGGCGTCCGCCTACGGAGCGGGAGGTCGAAGGTTCGAGTCTCACAAGGGGCTTGTTTTGACATGGCCGGTTGCCGACCCAGAATCTAGTTAAATTGAGGGGTACCGATTGCCTTCCTGCCAGGCGCCTGGCATTTGGGATAAGGAATTGGGGTAAAGATGTTCACGAATGTAGGTGTCTCATAAGCCCAACGGGCTGGCACTTAACTAAGAGGGGTGACACTATAATAAACAAAAAACCACTTTCCTTCAGCCCGAGCGACGTTTGAAGACACACGGATGACCGTTGCAATTGGACCCCAGATTGATGTATTTACGTCTCCTGATTACGTGATAATGCACCAGATCCACTTCGTCACCTCCTCGGGGCTCCTTATGGACCCCGGGGATAGGACTCTTCCCATACTCCCAGACCCGAAGTCATTGTCAAATGCCATCGCCGAAATTGTTGGATTTCTTGAATGGAATAAGGTTGCATTTCTTTCACAAGGTAAACGCTGAATCAAATGTGAAAGAAATTATTTCGACATTGTATTAATCACTCGTGTTGGCCTGATGTTATGTGCAAGTGTTTTCTTTTGTTATCCAAATTGAGAACCGAGCAGTATTATTCCGAAATATAAAGTATCAGATACGCTAATTTTCACACATTGAAAAGTACAATTTACGAACCGACAGTCAAGAAACATGTTCGACTTTCAAGACCTAATGACACCGCAACAAAAACATTTCGACTGAAGCGGGCAAGTCCACGCATAGTGTATTTGAAGATATGTTTAAATAATATATTTTAGAATAAAACATTTCTTCTCAACATTGAATGCACCTGCTTCGTTAGAGTCGTGAATAATACAGCGTGAATTACGAGGGAAACCGGGGAATCCGCAGAAAAATCAATTGTCCGGCTTAGTGACCATCAGCCAAACTTAATTACCAATAGTATTTGAACGTTTTCATCCCATAAACATGCAAAGAAAACTATTAGTATCAAATGATATGTTTTTACACATGTTTCGAATTTGCTGAACTATCAAAAATGATGGAAAATAACTAAAATGCCATTATTTGGTTAATGAAAATTACTGTATAGGAGTGACATACACAAAGGCACACTATTGTCATGTACTTCCAGAGGACTTCTCCCCAGTGCTGGCCCTCGGGGGTAAGAACGTGTTTGTGTCGCCAATACGTCTGCCATCACACATTACTTCCTCCAATAACCCGCAACTGAAGGCAACCCTGACCACTCTCAGGGAGTCCCAGATGGACAAGTTCATACTGCATTCCATGGATAAAAACGTTGTCAAGCATGTTCTTATAGCAGTAAGTAAGGCGGCTATGCTTGATGTACAGTTTAACCCCGTTGGCTCGAACTCGCTTGGCTCGAATTCCTTGTTGGCTCGAACTAGATGTTAAGGACCGATTTATTTATAATGAGAGCAAACAATCTCGTTTGGCTCGAATTTTTCGAGGCTCGATGTATTTTTGCAGGTCCCTGGGAGTTCGAGCCATCGGGGTTTGAATGCAATTTGAACAATATTAATAGCAAATTTACTAATACTGTTAAAAACATTCTACTAAGGATTGGCTTCATTGCCGTTTCGAAACAAAACATGATAAACTTTTGTTGATAAAGTTATACAATACATATCGAAATATTATATTTCAGGCTCAAGATCTTCATTTGTTACACCACTCGATTCGTTGGTTCATTACGTACTTGGTGAGTGCATATACTCTAAATATACTGAATCAATAAATCAAATTGATCAACCATTGCGTCATATAAAACTGTTCATGGGTAAACTTATGCGTATGTATCCAAACTACTCAAAATTGTGTTTGCAGGACTTCGATGAAATAGCAAGCGAAATAGTGGGAGTGGCGAAAGTGTATGGTTTGCAGCTGCTTGAAAAGGACAACTTTCCTAAAGAGATTGATGGTAAACAGATTGATTGGGCATTTTGTATTAAACCATGGATAATAAAATAAATCAGCTGGTTTACTTTAATATATTCGTTTTTGAATCAATGTAATTTCAGGCCTGTTTAAGAACGAATTGTCCCGACTAGAACGAGGCTTAATGGGTGACGTCATTGGGATTCTTCACCATTATCTCAGAGCGCATGCTCAAGATTGTCTCGATGAACCAGATGAAAACAACACAATGTCCGCAGAACAGTTCAAAGAGGCGCTTAAGAACGAAGTATTTAGATATTGCGTATTTCGCAAATAGAAAAATAACATAGATTAGCAGTTAACATTAGGACTGCAACAATACGCCATAAAATATCGTAATAAATTGCAATATGCAGAGCCAATATTGTAATACTTCGCAATACGTAAAGACCGAATTGCAATATAATGCAATATATCACATTATGTTGCAATGTGTGTTTTATTGATGATAAATAAGTCGCGTCCCACAATGATAAAAAATATATATTTGAAAAAAATATTCATCAAACAAATGCAATTTGAGCTGTTTAGCAATGAACTTTTATTGAAACATTAACTTTGCACAGTCTAGACAATGTATCTCTTTATAACATATTGTGATAGGACGGTACTATGAAAATGCTACTGCGGTTCAATATCTTCATCACATTGTTGCAGTCCAAAATTAAATTGCTTGGATGTGTCATAGAATAGAAGTAATGAAGCTTTTTGTTGGCGCCTTGTCGATGTAGAACGTTCTAGAAATTACATTTTTAATAAATCATTAAAACATTAGAAGTGCTTTGTAGAACTAGTTGCCAAATGTGTTTTTGTTTCCCGAATTTCCGGGCTTTTCATGGTAGCAGTAGTGCGCTGATGTGGATTGATTAATTACATAACTCATATTTATTTCTTAAATGTTGTATCTTGAATAGAAATATAACCTGTTTCATGTTGTTTCACAATTTTTTCATGTCCTTTTCTTAGACAGATATATACCCCAACGTAAGTTTGACTTGTTTGATTTTAATAAAATGTATGTGCATGTGAATGATATATATTTACTGTTTCCTTGGTTCTGGCATGACACTAAGCGGGCACATGATTTGTTAACAAAACATACAGAAATGTAACCGTGAGTACCATTATTTTAAGGATCGAATGTTTTAGAATTGCGCTTCTTCTGTGTATTTGAAAACACGAGGTCATAACGCGGCTGGAGAAATCCGTAGTAAGTGATGTTTCAGGATTATCCCCGCACTGATCAAATGTTTCCATACATAATTGAAACCGCGATTATTAGAAAATATGCTCTAGGACAATGCAAATAAACGCTTCCAAGACAAGTGAACGCAATAGAAATTCAGCAATGCGTTCAGTAAGGTGAGCGTTTAAAAAACGGAGGTAATCTGTTTTGTTTTGTAACCCAGTTGCAACGCAGCGCATTCAGTGTAAGCGGGGAACCAAACAGAACACGTTCGCCGCAAACGCGTTTACTGAACGCATGGCAGTTGTTCGAACAGCGGTGTCGCCAATGACGTAACTTATTTTATCGACAGCACATACTCGTAGTTTTGAAAATCCACAGACGTCGTTTTACTACTATCAGAGGTGTTCCAAAATTGTATAGGTCATCGGAGTATGAAAGGATATGCGGTCTTCTCTGGAAGGGCAGTAGGAGTAATAATATTTGTCACAATTAAGCAAAATATAATTTATCGCAAAACAGTAGGATCAAATCAGAAGATCAGAATTAATAAATTTGAAACCACAGCATAAATTTGGAACTTATGCGCATTAAAGTGTAAACTTTTCAAAACATATACAGTTTGCTTTTAACTTTATCATTGGAATCCATTTCGTAGGCTAGCCCTCGTGTAAAAGAACGCCCTGGTCTGATCCGATTGTTATCCAGTGAGTGTTTACCACGTGAAAAATAACGTCATATGTGTTACGTTAGAAGGCAACATTTTGCTTAAAATGAAGACTTAAAATAAAGATAAATTTTCTTTTACTACACCATTTTAAATGAAACAATGGGCATTATATGCCGCTTAAAGAGCCCCGCCTGCGTTTTATTACCGGAGTTTGATAAGGTGCTTAATTTCCTTTAACACTTCAACAAAGCTGTTTCCAAAATACTGTTTTGACAGTGGAGCACTGTCAAAACAGTATTTTGGAAACAGCTTTGTTGAAGTGTTAAAGGAAATTAAGCACCTTATCAAACTCCGGTACGTTTAGTGAAAAGGTTTGTCGAAGTGTTTTAAGAAACTAAACTCTTAATCAAACTCTGGTAAAATAACGAAGGTGGGCCTTCGTAAGCGACATAGAATGCGATATGTTTCATTAAAAATGGTGAGGAAATAGTGATGTTATATTTGTTTAAAGCCTTCGTTCGAAGTAAAATATTGCCTTCCGACGTAGCATTTATGACGCAATTTGTCACGTGGTATACACACACTGTATCGGAAATAGTCATTGATTTTACAACCACTGGTATGCGTTAATTATCCCAAACTTTTGAGAATTTTGATACCTTTAAAGAGCAGTTAATTTTAACATTTTGGTTCTATAAACATGTATTACATATACTACAATTAATGTCGATCACGGTGTTAATAATAAAGACTACAACTGTTTTAAATATGAAAAAAATCTGTTCCACGTAACTTTTTATTTTATTTGATCTAATTGACATTTGTTTCTATATATTTGTAAACTAACACAGCTTTTCCACTGCCACTGCCCAGGTTGACTCCTACACCGGCGCCCTCGGCAACTATATCTGGCCGAAAGGCAGCAAGGACGTGTCCAATATACGGAACGAGTATAGTATCTACATCTACAGATACATAGGAAGAATGGTACGGCAGAAACTCGTTGACGGTCTGAATAGTTAAAGTAATATTTACTGCATCCATTTCCAGAGTTATTGAAACAAGAACAAAGGATTTAGTGTCGGAACGGTTCACAGTTACATTGCAAAGAGTCGCATGCTTAAGTAATATTTATCCGCACGCTTTATCATGCGCCAGTAAAAGATATTTGTAGTCTCTGAACTAATTATGAATAATGAAATATGCAGAAGTTCGTCCTCGCTAGCATGCAAATGGTTATTATTCTTTAAGCATTCACAAATTACCCATAACTATGTCGGGCCGAAAATGTCGGGGTAATTCAATCAGTATCTGCATACGATATTGTCCCTGAGGTGTAATTCGTATTTTTTGGTTCTAACAAGAGTGGAATACAATTCAGGTCATGTAATATAGAATAAAATCAATGCATTACTTTTGCCTTAATATATGACCATGTGATATCCCAATGGGCAATCATAATGACCATGATGGCCCAATTTGAAGTACTTCGGTGGCTGTTGACTTATTATAATGCATACTGATAGCATCCCATTATACGTGAGAAATGCATAAACACTGCTCTAAGAATCATATTCCGGTGGTCTTGACCGTATGTTTCAAGTTGTTGACCGCACTTATAGTACATATTGAGTCGTAATATCGTCCAGTACAGAGTATGTTGAAAATAAGCAGTATGCTTTTGATGTTGTGTGTTTTTTATTATTATATAGTATTGTATAAAATCCGCTCATTGCCAAAAAACATTTCAGCTGAAGTTCGGTCAGGTGATTTTCCAGCGGAAGTCCCAGCATCCAAGGGTGATCAACTATATCTCCAAGGAAGAGCCACACGTGCCAGAACCGTTCAAGGACAAGTACTTCACCGTCATCGCGAAAATGGTGTGTAAACGTCATAATCGCTAGTTCCATTTGCAAGTATAATTTCTTTAAGAATACGGTCATTTTTAGAATACATTGTTAATTAGTACCAAAATGAATACTAGTATCCACGATTACTTTTATGCGTGTATGTTCATGGTGTTGAATTTGGTTTGTTTGTTTATTTATTTTTAATCCCAGGACGAGCCGTTCGTGATGCGCACCGGCCGCCCTTGGCCAAACGACTACGAGGGTTTTTGTGTGGACGTGTTGCGGGAACTGTCCCGTCTTCTCAACAACTTCAACTACTCCATTATTGAGCCGGATGTATCCAGGGCGAAGGCTAACGGCAAGTCTGTCTGGGATGATATAATCAACCAGCTGAAAATCGGGGTAGGTATAAGTGTGGCAGGTTTGAATTGTGTATTGAACAACACTTATGGTTAAGGCATGGGAAAACGATACAATTACAAATAATAACTTGAACAATCTTGGTCTTCTTTCGCTGTAAAACTAATTTCCATTAGGCGGTACGGTATTTAACATAATATTTAACCAAAATATTTAACCAAATATTATTTGGTGCTAATATCTTACTTATCAGAATTATGGTCAATTCATATGTCCTTTTCATGTTTCAGAATGCTTCTATGGCTATCGGAGCGTTCGCGGTGACGGCGGCCCGCGAGGCAACCATTTCCTTTTCCTACACCATCATTTCATCATCCGTTAGTCTGTTACTCCGTCGTCCACCAGATACTGTGAACTACTTCCAGGTAAGGTATCCATCCAGTTCATTACAAATACTCGATAAAGCTTGATAACCGCATCGAAATATTCGTGTAATATAACGTTTGACAGACCAATACAGCGTTCAGTAAGATGCTCGTTTCGTCTCATTTTGTTTTAGTTCCTCGGCCCATTCTCGTGGAGGTTGTGGCTGCTGATCATAGGTTTTGTACTGGTTGTGGGTTTTGGTCTGTTCTTTATGGCACGGTTTGACTCCACCCAGAACGGGTCCTCCCAGCGGTTTGATCTCAAGGAGAGCATATGGTACGCCACCACCGTTCTGCTGCAAGGTAAAATAATTCCCTAGGTTGAACTCATTTGATGCATTTTAATTTCGATGGAAAAGTGTCTTTTATTCTTTTTTTTTACTTGTAACCATTCCGCTTGCCGCTCTCTTCCCTCAGATAAGAGTTCTTAAAATTCCTTCGTACCATGTGAGTTTGGTTTGTGGTCACCAAGCCGGACAAGTGGTTTTCCTCCGGGTACTTCGGTTTCCCCCACAACACAAAACCACGGTCTCGCATAACATCGTGCCAACGAGAGTGATTTATATAATGTTGTAATAACTTGTTAGACTATATTGTTGATAATATACATTAATTTTACGTCGTCTGATGAACAGGAAGCTCCGAGTACTCCCCACAGACCACGTGCATGCGGACTATCGTAGCGTTCTTCTGGTTTTGCACGCTTGTCATCAACGCCGCGTACACGGCAAACCTGGCCGCCTTCCTGACACTTCAGCAGAATGACGACCGTATCAAGTCGGTGGACCACCTAGCTAGGCAAATCAAGGTCAAGTACGGCGTACTCAACAACAGCGATCTCATGGAGTTCTTCAAGAAATCGAGGTTTGCCGTGCTGTGTTTTTTTGCGTATACTTTTTAATACAGTCTATAAATGAGCCCACGCGCATATATTTAAGCTTGCTATAGCAGTCATTTTCTGACATCTATATAGTGACTGGTTTCTTTCATTTCGCCGCGAAAATACAACAATACAAAACCCGCTAAATGGCGGTACAAAGATACGGCAATACACCATGCGGAGGGGCGAAAAGAGGAAAATATACCAATAGGCGGGGCAAAAATACAGCAATACGAGCGTGCGTATTTTCGTTGCCCCATTTGTCGTATATTCGTTGTTTCACACCGCTACTGTGCGTACTTTCATGTTTTCGTGGCGAAACTACACATAAGTCATCATACATTTTATAATCAGTTCCATGTTGTACACACTAGTACACATAAGAGCTATCAATGTTTTCCTGTACCGTTACTGCAGAGACGACCCCTATGAGCGTATGTGGACTTTCATGAAACTGAACGAGGCCGTATCAATTCTACCGGAGCGCGCCTTCGGTGTTAAGTCAGTTCTGGAGAAGGACAACTACATATATCTTGACGACGGCGTTATCAACAACTACATGGCTCAGAGCAACTGCGAACTCGAGTCAATCGAGCAGAACTTCGGAGTGAAGCATTTTAGTATGGGGCTCCCTAAGGGGGCGCCGTATCGTGGGGACATCAACAGGGCACTTCTTAAACTGAAGGAGGATGGCACGTTGGATAGGCTCAGAAATAAGTAAGGATGATTTATGTAACTAATATAGAATCTCATTCAAATTTATGAGAGCTCATTGAAGTGATAATAAATCGGTAGGACGAATATAATAAATGAAACAGTAGCAAATTAAAATTTTAGTACTGTTACACACGGACCGATTCTTCTGAACTTTGTTTAATTCAACAACTTTGTTAACGTCATCGTTATTAACTTTACAAAAACTTTACTGCATTGAATGTTTAAATGGATACACTTGTGATTTGCAATGTTCCTAATACTAATTGAGACCAATGTTTCACATATAAGTGTTCCATTTGAATATATTAGCACATCATCAATTATGTCACGTTTGAAATTAACAACGCTGTCAATAATCACTTTGTGAAAACTTTAATGAAGTGCTAAACGATCGGCCAAATGACTGCTCGTACTGCACCCGATCGGTTCGGAGGGAGGAGAGCAAGTCAAAAGGTTACGCCCGTAAAACACAACTACGTCAATTAAAACTCCCGTAAATTACGCCACATCTAACCCCTCAATAACATAGAAGTAGATTCAGATATTGAGATCTTGCATTTAGGTGACGATATTTTTCAGGTCGAGTTTTCCACCTCTCACTCAGGAGGTCCTTGGTTCCGACCCTTTACGGGCACGTACCCTTTGCCTTTCAATACTGATACACGTATGTACACAATCTAGCTAAAGTGAATGCATTTACTATAGGTTTAAACAACTTCCATATTATATTCGCAGATGGTGGTCAAGCAGCACAAACTGCACACGTGACCAGGTAACCAAAACGAAGACAAACACCGCCTCCGAGCTGAACATCTCCAACATGTTTGGTGTCTTCATTGTTCTCATCGGATTCACCGTCCTAGCGATAATCTACGAGATTACCATTTTCGCCTGGAAACTCGTTCGAGACTCGCGAAACAAAAAGGTGGTTATCGTTATGTAACGTCGGTAAGCCTCATTCTCATCCATTTATAGTTTTGTTTCTTTTGTTTTTCATCATCATCAATATGTTTTATTGTTGTTTCATACCTTAAGGAATCCGACCTTGACATAAGCTAGTTATCTGATAGCTCCGTTAACTTATTTTGATGCCTTAAACCTGCGTTGAAAAAGCCCCAACGCCGCGTCCGTTGGTGTGCCAACGAGTGGGAAATAGACGTGAATAGTAAGTATGGTTTATTAAATTTAATTTTTAGATGTTTATAAGAGTAAAATAAAAAAAATCAGGGAATGTAGTTGCACTTAGGATTGACTGTGTCTTTTGTTAAATGTTAAGGTTCTGAACAAAAATCAAAATATGAGTGTCAAGAACTTCTTCATTGTCACCACAACGTACATCAAATTGAGCGTGTTGCATCAAGTACAGCAAATTAAGTTCTTAATGTTTTAAAGAGCAAATCTTTTGTCAATAAAAATGGAATTGCTAATAACTAAGCTACATTAACGCTGATCATGAAAATCCAGATTTTTACGTTGTCAACATATAATAGAAAACTAAAGTAAGTTTTTTAAGTTCTATACGATCTGATTTTGATTTTTGATCAGACATTGTAGACAACAAATCGTCAATCCCATGTAGAACATTCCCGATTATTTTGAATTTAATTCTTATAGACCTCTGAAAAACAAAACAAAAAAAAACATACTCACTATTTACGTCCATTTCTCATTGGCACAAAAACGGAAGACGTACGCGTTGGAGCATTTTTAACGCATACCAAAAGGTTATGGCTTTAATGATTGTCCTCCGTGTTTGATGTTATGCAATGTTGATTTATTTTTTATCAGGCATAAAATGGAAACTGTTTCTATATTTGCTTACAAGTTCAACTGATATCGGACTTAAAGGATATCTTGAATCTTTGGAGGCTAAAATACATTGTTTGTGGTATCAATTTTTATCAAAACCGAATATCATTTCGAAGTAATTTGTGGTCAGCAGGCATTCAAAATTCATATATAATGTGTTTTATGGTTTCTTGGTTCGTAAGACAAATACCGGTTATTCTCTGATTTTCTGTAGTAGTTTATCACTGTCATGTTAAAATGATAATTTAAAAGTAGTTTTCTACAGATACGGTCGTTGGTTTTGTCTGATTCAATGATTTCTAACTTTTAAACCCGGCTTCGTTTTCAGTCCAATGGTGTGGACGAGGGCTTGAAACGGAACAGCCTGCCGTTCCTGCCCTCCCAGCCAAGCATCGAACACTAGTGGTCCTTGACTGTACACATACATTATACGCTCTTACGCGATCGGCCATGCATCAACCGGAAGAGCCGCTAATTCTACATTGTTGCTATCGGTGTGCCAACTGATTTGGTTAGGTAGTTCGATGGTATTGTCTTGTGCTAAATTAAATCATATTCAGCAGCCACTTGTATAAATCCGCAGAAGTGTTTTATTTGGTCAATACTTCAAAATTCTTATTGATTGGTCAATAATTATCCAATATAAACTACTAACCAATCAAATCGTTTTAATGAGTCAACTGGCCAAAAGATAACATGTGGACAACTTATCAATATTTTATTCGACTGGCTGCAGTACCTTTGTCTGAAAAACGTGATCTGTATTTTAATTGGCGTAGTTGTGTTTTAACTTGCAAAACGAGTCGTTTCATAGTCTTCCATGTTTTCACTTGTGTGTATATTTGATGTGTTTATTTAATGTGTATATCATTGCGCAATGGACACGATGATGTAGCATAAATGATTAAAGTTATTGAGTGTCTCATTCCGCTATGGTGAATCTCCTTAACAAACTGTCTTCTTGTTTTATACATCTATCATACGTACATACATTACGCTATTAGTTTTGCATTATTGTACTTTTTACTTTACAAATAAATTGACAAATTGAGATATTTCATCTTTAATTACACTTGTGATTATTCTCAAATGGCTAAAAGAAGCTGGAATTCCGCGAATCGAATGTGTCGCCTGTCGAGGCAAGGCGCCCATTTATGTTCTAGTCAATGTCATAACGATCTTGGCCTTGGACCCCCAAAAAAATGAAGCCTTGATTAACAGTGAAAACTCATTGATCGGAAATGAGGGTGACGCCCCCGACGGCGCTGGGCAATGTTATCCCGGTGGCTGTCATGCTTTGCAGACGACACCTAACTAAATATCCGACTCTAAAACTACACAGAAATCCCTTGATGAGGATGTAAACTGTGAAATTTCAATGATACTCGTCAATATCTAATATGCATGATTAATTTTGACTTATAACACAATCTTGTTGATGTTATGATAAAATAAAAATACACGAATTTGTCAAGTTTATCATGGAAGATAGATCTACCAGAATAATACAAAGGAAGTTTTAAAGCTGCAATTTCGTTTATCAGTAGTATTCAGTACTTCACTGTCCAACAAACCACCGACTCTTAAGGTGACACAGCTGGCCAAGAGGACAAACAGCGACATCGCCATCATTATCGTAACCACCACCGCCACCCACCACCACAACTATCATCATCATCATCACCGTAACCACCACCACCACAACCATCATCATCACCGTAACCACCACCGCCACCACCACCACAACCATCATCATAATCATCATCGTACCCACCACCACAACCATCATCATCATCACCGTAACCACCACCGCCACCACAACCAAAACCATCATCATCACCGTAACCACCACCACCACAACAATCATCATCATCATCATCATCATCATCATCATCATCGCCCCCTTCACAATAGCGGACAAATCGGTCAAGCTACCTTGATGTTGTGCATGATGCACTACAATCGCTTACTTTTCAAGGGAAACAACACTTAATGCTTCATATGACTTTATTCAAACCGATAATCCACTCTTAAATGTCAAACGTTCTATCCCTAATCATCTAAAACAGACTATCAGACATTAACAGTTTAACAGTCAAAGACAATATACAGCTTCAGAATATATAAAACATATTCCAACAGCAAGCTTTGAACAGGACAAACTAAAACATGGAATGACAAATTTGATTATTTCTACATTAAAAAAGAACATCATTAACAGCTTGTAACATTTATGTACCGACAATTATGCCCATAAAAATGGGCACAATGCTTGGGCAAATTATTTCATCAGTGAAAATCTGAAATTGAAAAAAAATGTGATTGTTTTAAGAATAAATCATGCTGCATAGTTCTAAAATATTTGATTAAAAAGTTTGGAGTTTTGGGGGTAAGTATTTTTATAGAAACAAACCCGTCTTCAAATGCAATCATCTTACTGGTTAACAATGGCTTTAGATGCATCTGTTTACGACAAATATATAGTTATAATAATGATTATAAAAATAAATCAATAGCACATTAAAATGAAACACAATAGATGAATTGATTTACCCATGCAATGCAAATATCTGTGTGACATAATACAAAGGTATACAAGTATTAAATGACCATAACACCAAATCCATCAATGTAATGATAACATGGAGACAACATTCATATTAACATACATTAGCTTCATGTTTTAGCCATTGGATTTCAGCTAACACTTACAGAAGGGTGTGTCTAATTTTGGTAGCACCCTTTTGCTCTCGTGCAGACCAGCATGGGCACCCTTCTGCCTTCATAGAATTTAATGCTTAAGACTGTCAAATATTAATTTTGTTTATATATTAAACATAATTATACTTTGATTTCTAACATTTTCTGTCAAATTCATAATGTTCAGATTACCCAGAGCCGTATACAATATTCCCATTTCTCCCTCAGCACCCTGTCCTTTTTATAACCTGCTAATATTCTTAAGCCATAAGAAACTCGATTCCACAAAACATGAAAATGATAAATGTGTGTAGCAGTGATAATGAGCAATATCAATAAGATACAAACTATAAACAAATATCATGATAATCATTTGATTTCAAAGTTTTAATTGTTGAGCAAAACCGTTAATCCGTACAATAAGGAAAGTATGACACCAAGATAATTTCAATGTACAACTCAGATTTACCAAGATCTTTATTGAGACCAAACCATGGAGAATGAAAATAAAATGGGTACATAATGATGACAGAATCCATAATGATGACAGAATCCATAAGTGATCAATAGTTCATCAATCTATTGTCAATATCTATATGAATACATATAACATGTATGTTTAACAAGGATTATTCAATAAAATATTACACAAAGCATATTCATGCATTTTAAGTAACTGTGTAACCGCATGCATAAGAACTTCATGTATACCCCTGACAAACCAATGATCAGAAATAGTTACATAATATTCACTATTAAGTGTTTTTTCTAAAAGAAGCTGGAATTCCACGAGTCGAATGTGTCGCCTGTCGAGGCGAGGCGCCCATTTATGTTCTAAACAATGTCACAACGAGCTTTGCCTTGGACCCCCCCCCCCCCCCAAAATGAAAACTTGATTCACAGTCGTTCAAAACTCATTGATCGGAAATGAGTGTGACGCCCCCGACGACGCTGAGCCGTATTATCCCGGTGGCTGCCATGCTTTGCAGACGACACCTAACTATATATCCGACTCTAAAACTACACAGAAATCCTTTGACGAGGATGTAAACTGTGATTTCAATGATACTCGTCAATATCTAAAATGCATGATTAATTTTGACTTATTAGTTATTACACAATCTTGTTGAAGTCATTGATATTTTTATAAAAAAAAACACGAATTTGTCATTTTAAGTAACTGTGTAACCGCATGCATAAGAACTTCATGTAGGTCATTTTTAAAGAATGCCTGTTTGTTTTGAAATTTGTGGTCAGGCTGCGAGTGTGTATGTAAGAAGTTCTTCGTAAGCTTTTGCGTAAGCTTGTAAAATAATATGTACAAGAAACCTTTTTAAAGTTGGGTATCTGCTAACAAGATACATAAGCCCAATGAGTTATTTTCAGACATGTCAGAGTGCCCATTTAGCTGTGTAATCAGTCTTGCATTTCGATTGCACCCTTTTGCTTTTTTTTCATTCTTAGAAGAAACACTATGATTTTAATGAATAAACCTTCCAATTCAAGATATGCACTTTTAATATCCAATCTTGATGACAAATGAACAAACCAAAACATACCCCATTAGGCTTTTATGCCTAAATTCTAAATTATTAACATAAAAATCAGTATCTGTAAGTGTGAATCAATGATTCAAAATAACTATCCAAGATAAAAAAAAGAAGATGTTATAACACTTAACAGAACATGTATACAAATATGGCAAGTTTAATGGGTAAACATTGCCATTCCCAACTAATCATCGGCGAGGGCTTCTGCAGGAGCATCCCCTGCATTGTCAGGCATAACTGGACTTTTTTCTTGCTCTTCTTTCCCGTTCTCACGAGGGGAACGTGACCTTGATCGTGTCTTGGATTTCCGTGGCGATTTTGATGAGGATCGATGACGTCTAGAACGAGACCTGCTTGGTGACCGACTCTTGGACCTGGAAGTGGAAATGTTACATCTATGAAGAGATATTGCAGGTTCCAGTTACTCAAGAAAGACAGAGGGTTAACCTATAGTCCCCTCTGGTGAAATATAGATTCAAAAGAAAATAATTACATCTATTATTGTAAAAAAACTGAAGCTAAAATTCAGCATGGCTATATGCTGAAAAAGGGCATGTAGGTATTGAGATTTTACATTCAATTTGGTATAAATGATTATGACCAATATAAAACTAGAACAAAAGTATGCATGAACCGAGTTTTCAATCTTTAAATTGCACATTCTAGTTTTGAAACTTATATCCGAAATCTACAATAAAAAGCTGAGAAAACTCAGTTTCATGTGTAGAAATAATTGCAGAAGCCAGCTGAAAGGGATGAGGTGTAGGTTCTGAAAGTTTGCCTAAACCTACAATGTATTGGCTAAATTATAGCTTGACCACATCACATCCCCAATGTAGTTTGAAGAGAAATTTAGCAGCCTTAAGAGGGCAATTTATCCTCATTGAATTAGGTTTAAGGCCATAAAGAATAATTTAGCCCAAAAAGAGGTTGTGTAACAACAATGAATGACATCTGAATCATTACAAAACCAAGAGAAAAGAAGAAAAAGCAGTTAAATGGGAGCCAACCAGGCTCTGTGTGCATCATCATGGTTCACTTGCAATAATGAATTTGGCCAGCTCTACACTTTCATCCTATTTGTCTGACAGCATAACAAGTGGGAAAGTCTCGATTGAAAGTTATTAAACGCCACCACTTTATTTCTGTCTGACAAATGGCGTCCCTTTTGCCACGAACACATACTTGGTCCTACTACGGCGACTCCTCTTCCTCTCCCTACTCCGTGATCTTCGACCTCGTGACCTTGACCTTCGACCGCGAGACCTTGACCTTGAACGTGAATTACTCCTTCGACTGCAATGTTTTAACCAAATATGTTGTTATATTTGTAAAATGTAATTTATTTCTCTCCAAAAGAAAATGGTATGATGCTTCATGTAAATAGATTGATCTTCCTTATTTTCTATGCAAGTAATCTAGAATCAAATCAACATTACAACTACAACACATATATTTTTTATATTCACTTTATATCATAAGCTAATAAGAAGAACATTTAAGTCATTAGAGAACATAAGCACCAAACCATTTTCTTGATTGAAGAGAATTGTGTGCACCAGCTTAAGCTGCAACTACAAATCAAAATCAAAATTAATATTAAAGGAGAGAAATAATGCAACATAATGGTTCTGTCCATGTTTTATGTGTTAAAATGCCTGTAAGCATTATCTGTCCATTCCAATATTAAGTCCATGCGTTAAGGGTTTGTAATTATGAGACTAAAAAGTAAGGGATAATACGAGCGACATGATTTGGAGCCTTGATCAGATACATTTACTTTTCTGATTTAAATTCAGAGACATTTTAAGAACTTTCACATCACACTTATGATGTCACAGCAAAAGAACAAAATTGAAACAACAAAAAATAATAATTATATCAATATTTGAATTGCCTTTCAGAAAAGGTTTATAAGGTAACACAAGATCCTCACTAAACATGATTCTAGAAAGGTTTCATGATTAATTTCCATGTTTTATACTATAAATAAAGACATTTAAATTGGAAAACAATAAATTTTGTCTAAAAAGTCCTAAAAAGTATTTGTAAAAACTCAGATAGAAATATTTGCAATTAATACTTTTCCATTCAAAGTTATAAAAGTAATTGTAACTCATTTTTAGGATGTTTTTTTCACAATGAACATCATAAATGTAGAAACAATGTCCCTAAGGCCCAAAATCGCGCAATGCAGCTCATTTGTCAATTTGTGAAATTTATCTTTTTTGAATAACAGCAGACATACATAATACCAAATTCACTAAATACATGGGTAGTTCACATTTATAAACATAGTGCTTTAATTTTATTTAATTAAGTTCATGGACTGAACATAGGATACGCAGGGAAGCTACATAGGAAAAAATAGGAAACATGCACAGGGACGGAAATTAACCTCGAGATCGATAAAATAACAAAAGAATAAATATGTGTTGCAAGTTGACCAGGTGGCTAAATAAAACATTGAAAATCAAGAAGAATTAAACTGATATACAACACAATAAAATTAAAGCTAATTTGAAAAACAAGAATGTCCACAAACAGTCAATGACCTGTCACTAAAAAGACATGACTAAAGTAAGATTATATATGTATTCATTTACGAGTTAAATGTTTAAATTAAGTTCTTATCAATTTCAAATGTATACTTGTGTTACTGGGTATTCAGTATGTATAGAGTGGCACTAATACTGTGATGCTATAGAGCTCGCTTTTAAAGCGTGCAGAGCCTAAGGTTGTGAGTTTGATTCCTAATAGATGCACATAGCAATCTTTACAGTCAGCTACATTTGGCACCCAAATAGCTAGCTCTATAGCGAGACAGTATAAGTGACGTGATATACAAATCAAATACCCAGCTACACTTAAATAATTAAACAACAATTGTAAATTTACATACCATCTACAAATACGAAATAAAAATAATTATGAAAGTTTCACTTACAGCCAATAAGAATCTGGCTGACAAACTCCCAACCAACAACTTCACTTTTCATTGGTTCTCATTCCATCACTCAACCAATCAGGGATGGCAATACAAACATGATATCCACCATTCACCATACCATAATCATCTTTCATTTAACCATATACCACAAGCCTGATGAAAATAATTACATTTCATTGTAAAAATAGAACATAAATAGTATTACAATTTCAACAATATGTGCAATGTGGCAAAATACCTAACAAACTGGGGTAAAAAATGGGATTTAGCTTTGATTCTGTTTAATTTTTCAACATGCATTGTAGGAAAAAGTACCCCCATCCCACAGTGTACAAGCCACGTTATTTTACATCATATGTAAACCGATTGTTGGAGCTTAGTTGGACAGGCGGAAATTAGACTTTGGGTGAGCAAGCCAAAATTCAGACATTCGTGCTTGGCATCAACATTCTTAACAAGCCCTGCTATATAAAATTCAGAATTTCACCAAGCCCCGAAAGCATTTTACCAGTGCAGGGCTTGCCTTGCAGGTTTGTGCTAATTTCGACCACTGACATGAGCGTTCAACCATTATTTCAAAAAATAATCAATACAACAAAGCTAATTGCAGGATGATGGACAAGGGCTTTAGCCAGGTTTAAATTTAGGACAAGGGGCTGCAAAAGAGTGACGGGGTCCTGAGGAAGAAAAGGGATAGGGTGCAGCACCCTTCCAATTAGTCTATAGCTAAAACCCTTATGACTGCAGAGCGATTATATCTGTATATTGAAAAGCTCATTAAAAGCTCATTAAGAACTATTTTGCAGCTCAAAAGAGAAAGACAGACAAACAATGAAGTTTCATTTTTGTCACACATTTTACGCTCCCCAAGTTTTAAGTAAAAATGTGTCTCCATACACTTGCATTCACTTTTGACACATTTCACCTTTTTTACAAATTTAGTGCAAATCAATATTATCTAGCTGAATAATATCCGAAATATGCATCCAGTTTCTGTTTACATATGACATATTAACCTTGTGGTATGTACACACTGCGTTCAATGTGCCCAGGGAAAGATTAAACAACCAAATATAACATGATTGTGCAAAATGAATGAATAGATCTGAAGTGCATTGTTCTAGAATCTTTAAAATAAATAAAATACTACATAATTTTAGTAATCAATTAAAACAAAATAGTCTCATATTACAGATTTGATGTTTTTTAAATAACTTTGAAGATTTTGAAGTTATAAAAAGACCATACAGATATCTTCTTGATTTAAACAGGTTTTCACTCTGTTCGATTACATATAATTTATCTTAAGTAAATGTTTTCACTATCTTTCCCCTTTATAGAGAAAACATTTAACCAAAATATTTGACTAGAAAAATGAGATGTATGCTGTCAAATGTTTCAATTCAATATTCGGTAAATACAACACTATTGTACATGTGAATAAGACAAAGTAATGTTCAACCCTTATAAATAAAGCAATAAACCTTATAAATAAAGCAATAAAATTGTGAATAATCAATATGATCATAATCTGTAATCGTAGAATGATTACTTTGCATATAAAGAGTATGATTCCTACTGAAATATTAATGAGTTTGCCAGATAACGACTCATCATCTGAGTTTATACCATGATCCATCATAGGACAGCAGTAAGTCCTTATTCTAGACATGAATACTTTATAGACTAAAAGAAGTTACACTGCAAATAACTTAGTTAGATTGATGAACTTGATTTCAGATCTTGCAGCTTACATTTTTTCAATCTTGAAAACCTCAACTTGAAAAATAAAGGCAGGGCTCGACATTAACGGTGGTCCGATGGTCCGGGACCACCAGATTCATGGTCCGGACCAGTAGAAACCAGTTCTTGCTAGTCCGACTGGGCCAGTGAAATTTCCAAGAAGAAATAATTTAATCAGAAATGTTAAGCACGATCCCTGACTAAATCTGACAATATGTATAATCCAACAAATAAATGCAGTGCAAGCAGCGTTCGTTGTTTTTATTTACATTCCCTTGCGCATGCGTTACATCTGCGACCGGAAGTAAACAGCACAGAACAGTTTACGATAGCTGTGAAATCATCGGAATTAGGTCAATCTTTATTACGATGTAAAATTCCAATAACTTATTTTAGCAAATCATTTCGTCCATATTTATAGCATTGAATTTGGTTTTTAAGTATTTATCGTATGCATAGTAAATTAAAGCCATTTGCTAATGTGATTGACAAATTTTAATGTTCATTCAAGTCAGATATGTACTATATATCTTTTATTGCTGCCTGATAATCCAACGTATATTCTAGTCAATCCTCATACTATTGTTTCATTGTTGTAATGTTAACCAGTTAAAGTTTTATATTAAAATTAAAAGCTCACAATTATTTTCATCATGTGTGTATATAATAAACCTTCACAGGCAAAGAATTAAAATCATATCATCAAAAAGTATCAATTTGGTCAGGACCAGTGGATATTAGGTCAGGACCAGTAGAAAATATATCTACTAGTCCGAATGGACCAATGGATTTAAAAGTTAACGTCGAGCCCTGAAAGGCAATTATGGATCTTCCGAGAGAATAAAAATTTACCAAGAATAATGATGTTTCCTATAGGTAAGCATTTGTAAATATGCAATTGCAATTTATTATATCGCTAGAATAAGCATCACTGAGCGACAACTTATTTAATACATTTATCCTAACAAACATTACCCACCTTAGTGTTCAAAATTATGTTTTGAATTTGAAATTTGAAAAATAAATTACACAAAATATAAGTTTGAGCACTAAATTTCATAAACATGAAAATATGAACTAGTTCTAACATCATAGTTAAGACAATGCATAATAGAAACAACTGGATTTGAACATGAACATGAATAACAATTTGCCAGAAACTACATTCATACTCATAGTAACTATAAACAATATTGCAATATTATACCGGTGTTGTCTCTCCCTGTTCCTGCTCCTCTGTCTCCAGATCTCATCGCAATCCCGAGAGAAATGGCCCATCTCGCCACACTGGTAGCACCTCAATGTTGCATCAAACCCCGCCCTTCTGCCCCGCCCACCTCGAATACGCGGTCTTGCATACGAACAACGGATCCTTCCACTTGACAACACCCTGTTGATGAAAAAGAACAATAAATTATTACAAATTAAATATTACTGCAAGAGCATTGCCATTGCAAAATGCTTTGTAAAATTTATATGAGTTGTTGATGAGGTCTGCGGTTAAAGTTTTGGGTTTGTGGTAAGTACGCGCGTTTCCTCTTGGTGAAACACAAAAACAAAACATTTCTTGTGCATGATCATGCCAACAAGAGTGATAAATATACTGATGCAGTTACTTTTTTTACAATCATTGTGCCAAATACATAAAGTATTTGACCTCAACCTTTGACAATACATGTACCTCAACTTTTTTCCTTCAAACAACTGACAAACTAAAAATAGATTATGTATATAATAATTATTTAAATAAAATAAGGAACCAATTCCTACTGTCCATCCATTGTCTTTATGGCATTGTCAGCATCTTCTTTATATTTGTAAACCACAAATGCAAAACATGGTGGATTACGTGCAACCCAGACCTCAATGAGAGGCCCAAACTTATCGAATGCCTTTTCAATTTCTCTCTTGCTTGGATCAAGACCTAGGTCAGAGACATGAACTCGGAATGACTCTGGGGTGGATGACCGGCTTCTGCTTCTACTGTAGCTGCGGCTGTAACGTCGTCCCCGGCTTCGTGACCTACTTCGTGAACGTGATCGTCCCATCTTCACTCAATGCTAAAAAATTACACGTATGACAATTTAATAACATTCATACAACAGTCAAGTGTTACTTAGGGAAATTAAAAGCCTGTGCTATGAAGATAACAATGGAATGAAAAATCAGGAACATCTTGGAGAATATAAGATTATAAGTAGTTAAGAATTAGTCATACGTTTTTCTTTTTCGCAGAATTCAAGAGGAACAATAGACCTAGTTAATATAATAGAAAAAATTCACAAAGTCAGCTGCAAACACAACATATTTGTGAACTCTAACACAAAAAAGCAAAGGTAGAAACACAAAACATTAGGTTCTTCTATTAATATCCCTCCATAAAAAGACCATTGATCTCCTTAAAATATTACTTCCCCATTTATTGTATCAATGATCAATGTAAGTAGATGTGAAGAAACAGAAATATTAACCGCGAATCAATATTCTGTCTTGTAGGCTACGGACATTCAATGTGAAAAAATGCTTTGGTTTAGAAATTACTTAAATATTGTAACATTTTTTAAATTGAAAGCATGTACAATCAGTAGTAGCTACATCAATAAGAGACAACAACATCAATAGTTGCCGACATAAAGTGGTCAGCAATGATAATCCAATTCTACTCGATAATCGCATCTCAAGCATAAGCTTTTGAAATAGTAGAAGGCTTTACCCGCTTGTTCAAATTCCTGAATTTATATAGCAGAATTTGTTGAAAAAAGTAGATGCCAAGCATAAGTGTAACAATTCCAAGAGTCTAATTTTGATGACTGTAATTTGAGAGAGAAAAAATAAAATGATTGCAAAAAGAACATGTATACTTAAACACTGAAAAAACACATAATTTAAAAGCAATAATCTATAAACACGCTAATAAAACAGGAGTAGAAGCAGGCAATATAAAAAGGAATGCATATTTGTTATGAGCAAAGATGAGTATGACAATGTTAATCAAAGAAACAGGACAGCATTGGTATTGCAACACTAATAAATAAAGAAATGTCACCTACTCTCAGATTCAAAACGCAAAGTGATATCAGCAATAATAAAAAGAACAATTCCAATCCATTTTAACAAGACTCAGGATGTACGCACACCAGACAGAAGAGGGTTTTTAAAGTGCCCTTCTGTGCTAATAACTACGTATGCACAGAAGGGCACTAATGGGTTTCAAAGTGCCCTTCTCTGCTTATAACTACAATAGCTTTGCATCTTTACTTGCAGTGGCCCTTCTTTGTACCTCAACAGGTTCAGATAATGAATACAAAAAATAAATGCAGCGTGGCAGTCGCGAAAACGTACTGCATCATCTTAAAAAATAGAATGCACTAACCTTAATATTTACCTACTCCGAATACAAGATCAGTTTGCAGTCTGTTAGCAAATTCAATCAATGCTTTCATCAATGTGCGTGAGTTTATTTCTTCGCAGAAAAAGTTTTTTATTGGTTTCTTCCTGGTCACAGTCTGCTTGGTTGATAACTTAGTCGGTTAACAGGTTACATTCAACTGATTGTTATTGCTGATCTTTCATTCTTGGTGTAATCGTTTCATTGTTCAATGATTACTGCCGAAACTTCGTAACACGTAGGTGATTATCCACCACCACCACCACCACCACCACCACCAACACCACCACCATCATCATCATCATCATCATCATCATCATGATCATGCAACATCTAAAGATTTGTTAAACAGCTATGCATGGCTTGTTTATGTGTATATAAATATACATATATTATGTAGATATATATTGACTTGAAGACATTTATCTCTATACGCATCGGAGTATATGGTACGTCTGAAAAGCAAATACGTCTTCATTTTGATGTATAAGAAATTTAGGAGGGTTTGAGAAACGCTACTGGTACATGTACGTCTGATCTTTTTTGAGGGCTACTTCATCTGTCTGAGTATGTGCATCAGTTTGTAGAAGTTTGCAGCGTACGTGTAATCGATCTCCAGAACACGTGCACATTTGGGATCGCCGTCATACAGGTACAGGCAGGCTCGTGCAAAGTGGACGGAAATGATGTCTCCAAAAGCACGAGGAAAGCTTTGTCACGGTGCGTGGTCAATCATCCTTTAAGTTCACTTGAAAATATAGGTTACCCCAGCTGCTTTTCATGCAACTGCTCCTATATAGCAATTCGAAGGAAAGGACAGTTAGGTTGTTCTGCTCAAATCACTGGTAGAGTCCTTAATCCTTAATACAAGCCATCAGGATTTTTGATGTTTTATTATCATCATATTATAAAATACCTTGGTTTCACGGTTTAAAAAGATACAGTCATCCCAGAGGCGTATTTGTGTAAGTTACAGTATATATAGTAGCAATTGTTGGCAATCCGATATCATTTACAAATTACCCGTTAGTCACAGTCATATACATGTACCTAAGAAACATCAACAGTCACCTTTGTTTGTTACTAATTCCTTAGCAAATTATAGACCAGATTTTAACTGTAAAGAGCATTCCATAGGCACGCTTCCTTTCAAAAGTAGGCCGAAAATGACTTGACCGATTTGGACCAGACCGAAAAGGTAATTGGGCCCAGTTGACCCGACACCAAATAGTGTAGTAATTATCACGATGTCAGCGCCATAGCAGTGCTTTTTGTCTTTTTTAAAAGACATAACTATATCATATATAGATATAGATAATTAAATGTAAATTAATGTAAAATAAACTCGACTTTATTTTAAATACAGCCATAGATTTCTGAGATCTTTTTAACAGTTATTGAATGTTATTCTCAAAACTCAATACAAATAAGTCTCAGATTATGCCAATTATAAATTCAAAAATAAGTAGAATAAAGCAGATCTATAATACACGCTTAACACTGAGTAATTGATTGTAGAAGGCGTATCAATATCATGTTAATATATTAATGGAATAAAAACGAAATGGTCAATATTTCAGTTAAGGTAGATCGTGTACGTTGGTCGGTTTAAACTTTGAAAACAGTTTGAGGGTTATTTGTTTTAACAATAAGCGTGAAAGTGTGGATACATTGGATATTCATTAGTCTAGGTAAGAATACTTATTTTATTATCTTTTTGGTTTGTATTCATAAAACATTATTTGCACTTTTGATTTATATTAAAGGTGACCCATGTTAACATCTGTTTCAAAACGCTTATTACCAATATTTGTGATGTGTAAGCATTTTATACTCGCACTCGGGCAGGGCCCATTCGAGACCCAAACTTAACGTCCCTACCGGAAGACAATTGATTTTCCGAGTGGTGCGTCGTGGAATCGAACCAGCGACTCCTGGATTGGCAGTTTAGTTTGTTACCACTAGACCACAGATCCGCCACAATTTACTATTTTATGTAAAATTTAACTCATATATTTGAGTACATGCTTCACCTACTGATGCAATTTAACGATAAGAAAGATGTCAGGGTGATATATCCTTTTATATCGGAATGGTCGACTATTTTGTCAGTTTCTAGAATTAACAGAATGTAATTATGAATATGTTATTCTTTAGCATTTGTTTTTATTTTGATGTCTTTCTTTTTATTGTCTCTACTTTTTGGAACCATTTCGAATATCCCATTCATTAGTAAAATAAAAAACAACAACATTGCACCACTTCAGTATATATGAATATCTAGATGATTAATCCGTGTACATTTAAGACAAACTTGTATTCAAATACATGTAGTATCAAAATTTGTTTTCTTTTCATTAAATGGGTATCTTTATTTTTGTTTTTTTTAGATTGAGAACCGATCTACATTTTTTAATAATTTAATTTTATTCTATTGAAATGCTGGCATAAAGGACAATGCGATTGTCTTTTAACCTACGAGTTTGACTTCCATGGCACTGTGCATTGCACTATTTGCTTTTTACATGGTCTTCAAAATTCAGTAAAGAATAAAAACTTCATGCAGATTAGGAGTTCGTGAAATATTGTATATTGCCATATATTTAACAATGATTGTTCATTGTCATTATCGTCATCTCCCATAAAGCAGGCTCTTCTTTATGCACCATGAGAAAGAGAACAATTCATCAAATATGTGTTGATATATTATGAAAATTTACTTCATTCCAATCCAATGTTTTGCAATACATCATAATAACAAAAGGTGTCGACGGCCAGTGCCCTTAATGTTTGTATAGGTTATTGTCCATTACTCATTCTTGTTTCGAAGTTATTAAGGCATAATATCGCTGAATAAAGATTAACAGAGAGATAATCTAAGATTATCCATTCTATAGCCTACTGATCCTAATCCGCCAAAATGTTGTGTAAATACAGTTTACTATATTGAGCAGCTGCGGCAAATAAGCAAAAAGTAGAAAAGGAATTAAAAACTAAGAAATGTCACTAATTTTAAATATAAAACCATGTAAAATGCCATATAAGTATTCATATATTTTCTTATTGCAATTTGAAGCTCATATATGTGAATGATAGGCGTAAGATTGATTCAATCTTTCCATGTCTGGACCATACCATGAACAATGACTAGACTTTGACAAATAAGGTTAACTAAACATTATTACAGACCTATAAACGCATTAACTGACTACATAATTGTTCAAGCAAGAAATTTATAAATCACCTAGAAGGGTCACAGACCTAAAATTATTTAAAATATTTCATTTTAGATACAGAAATGGAGTGATAGTCAACTGGAAAAAAGACGCGTCTGGAATAAGTGAAAACGTTGTTTTTTTGTGAGTATATATTTCTATATTTTTTATCATTATATTTAGTTTTAAAATCATTCTGGACCAGTTGGTATAAACTAATTTTTAAAATATTGAACATTTAGTTTATGGTCGATGTTTTCTCGTTTCGTGTCGTTTGGGCATTATTTGCAATTTTTAATATACATGTAAATCACAGCACGGAGCATATTTACTGACATGTTGAGCCTGAGTCTGACTCACAAACAGTCTAAAGTCTGATTTCAGACTTAAATGGCAAATCTTCTTTTCATTGTAACTCCCTTTCTATTCAAGTTATGATGATGCAATGTGTTGACCGTTATTACTATTCGAAATTGTACAATTATTCACATTTATGTTAAAACAACGAATGAAATATAGATGATGATTCTTCATAATTTCATACGTGCCTTTCCGTGTCTGAGTCTAGACCTGGATTTGATTCATTTTGATAACAAGTCTACAGGGACCATGATCACGAACAGTCTCAATGCTGATTTAGACCCGAAGTGGCAAAACTGCAAATCTTCATTTTATTGTAACTTTCCTTTTAGTTGAGTATTAATGATAAAATTTGCTGAAAATTATAACTTCATGTCTTTGACACTGTACAATAATTGATATATTCGATTCGAATAAAGATGACTCTGTTCGTAACCACAGCTGTTCGGACTCCATGCATTTGGGAATATGGGTCCTGACGTTACACGTTTTTACTAATGTCTCCTGGTTTCTGTGTTTGCAGTAATATTTTGTACACATACTCATTATTTTGGACGAAATGAAAACAATTTTTAAGAACAAATCACCGTATACTATGAGACAAAAAAGAAATACAGGGTTGACATGTCAGATGGTTATCGGACAATACAAATCACACAAATTAGATAAATACAATCAGCCCAAATTTGATCGAGATCGTTACACTTCGCTTCGTACTTTTAACTATGCCCTTTGTCAGTGACAACTTTGGTTGAACGTAAATACTTTCGTAAAATGCCTGAATGAAATTTCTGAAAGGTAGCAAAACTATTACAAGATATATATCTGTAAATGGAAAATAAATCACTTGAAAAGACCTTATAGTGGCCGATTACGAATAAAGCGTTTAATAATTAACAATACTCGCAGTGTAGCAAGTTGTTCATTTTTATGAGTAAGCGATTTTCACTCGCTTGAAGATTTGTATGTTTATTATTTTCTGAATGGATTTTTTTGTATCTTAAGCTTTAAGGCGACGGGAAAAGGATCAGAATTTTAGGTAAGGACTTAACTTTTTTTATGATGGACCTTGATTCTCTCATAAGTTGTATTTCAAGGTCAAATTATGTTTCAACTTGTCCGGAATGCCTGAAGATCAATTGCAATGTCTATTGTACGTGCAGTATGGTTAAAATTTTAGAACTCAACGCTAAACTGCATTCTAGAATTAATTACAGAAACTATAATACAAACAGTAATTAATTAAAATCTATTTCGTTCTCATATGGATTATCTATAGCAAATGCTCAGACTGCCAAATTTAATGTTGAGTCTCGACTCTCTATAAAATAGTCCGGAATAGACAAAACATAAATGGCATGAGTTCAATGTTTGCTGGATTTTCTTGATTAACTCCTTATTAAAGCTGCACCGGGTCGCCTAGGTGAGAAGCGAGTGCGCTAACCACTGCGCTAACCGGACAACCAAAACCGGTTCGATTCCCGGCTTAGGCGCATGTAAGTTTGGTTTGTGGTCACCTAGCCGGACAAATGGGTTTCCTCCGGGTACTCCGGTTTCCCCCACAACATAAGACCACACTCTCGCGTAAAATTGTGCCAACGAGAGTGATTAATATAATGTTGAAATAAATTGTTTCAGAATCGTGGTAAAATAAATATGTTTAAACTAATTAAAGCTGCACTCTCACAGATGGACCGTTTTGACATATATTTTTTTAGATCTTGTCGTAGAATAAGCCAATGTTTTGCGTAAATGTATGAGAACCAGTGATATATGACTGTTGACAAAGGGTCAGATCGCAGTTTTTCATAAGTTTGAAAATTGAATGTTTTGTGCCGAAAGTTTCATTTTTCTTAAAGCGTTAGTAATGCTTTTATCCACAAAACTATAATGTTCGAACGTAAAAATGAAAACTGTGATATTTTGTCACCAGTTTTATATTACTGGTTTCCAGATATTTACTCACATATAGAATCTATTCCATGACAATAAAGACGTCAAAACAGTCAATCTGTGAACGTAAAGCTTTAATTAAATAAAGCAGAGGAAACTTTTTAAAGAAAAGTCGGGCGATTATCGTTTTTAAAAATCAAGGACCAGTGGTTTATGGTGCATGTTTTATCTACGAAGAGTGGTCTATGGTGCATGTTTTATCTTCGAACAGTGGTCTATGGTGCATGTTTTATCTACGAACAGTGGTCTATGGTGCATGTTTTATCTACGAACAGTGGTCTATGGTGCATGTTGTATCTACGAACAGTGGTCTATGGTGCATGTTGTATCTACGAACAGTGGTCTATGGTGCATGTTGTATCTACGAACAGTGGTCTATGTTGCATGCTGTATCTACGAACAGTGGTCTATGGTGCATGCTGTATCTACGAACAGTGGTCTATGGTGCATGCTGTATCTGCGAACAGTGGTCTATGGTGCATGCTGTATCTACGAACAGTGGTCTATGGTGCATGCTGTATCTACGAACAGTGGTCTATGGTGCATGCTGTATCTACGAACAGTGGTCTATGGTGCATGCTGTATCTACGAACAGTGGTCTATGGTGCATGCTGTATCTACGAACAGTGGTCTATGGTGCATGCTGTATCTACGAACAGTGGTCTATGGAGCATGCTGTTTCTACGAACAGTGGTCTATGGTGCATGTTGTATCTACGAACAGTGGTCTATGGTGCATGTTTTATCTACGAACAGTGGTCTATGGTGCATGCAGTATCCGCGAACAGTGGTCTATGGTGCATGCTGTATCTACGAACAGTGGTCTATGGTGCATGCTGTATCTACGAACAGTGGTCTATGGAGCATGCTGTTTCTACGAACAGTGGTCTATGGTGCATGTTGTATCTACGAACAGTGGTCTATGGTGCATGTTTTATCTACGAACAGTGGTCTATGGTGCATGCAGTATCCGCGAACAGTGGTCTATGGTGCATGCAGTATCCGCGAACAGTGGTCTATGGTGCATGGTGTATCTGCGAACAGTGGTCTATGGTGCATGTTGTATCTACGAACAGTGGTCTATGGTGCATGCTGTATCTGCGAACAGTGGTCTATGGTGCATGCTGTATCTGCGAACAGTGGTCTATGGTGCATGCTGTATCTACCAACAGTGGTCTATGGTGCATGCTGTATCTACGAACAATGGTCTATGGTGCATGTTGTATCTACGAACAATGATCTATGGTGCATGTTTTATCTCCGAACAGTGGTCTATGGTGCATGTTTTATCTAGGAACAGTGGTCTTTGGTGCATGCTTTATCTACTAACAGTGGTCTATGGTGCATGTTGTATCTACGAACAGTGGTCTATGGTGCATGCAGTATCTGCGAACAGTGGACTATGGTGCATGTTTTATCTACGAAAAGTGACCTATGTTGCATGCTGTATCTGTGTATAAAGACAAAGGGAGCATACTGTATCACCGAACAGGGTGCATGTGTGTATCTTTGAAGGGCCTTGTATATGATGTTGTATCTACGAACAGTGACAAAGAGTGTATATTGTACAGACATACAGTGCCAAGAGAGGATGTTGTATTTACGAACAGTGGCAAAAAGTGTATGTTGTATCTACGAACAGTGGCATAGTGTGTATGTTGTATCTACAAACAGTGGCAAAATAGTACATATTGAATCTACGAACAGTTGCAAAGAGTGTATGTGGTATTAAAAACAATGGCAAAGGGTGCATTGTAAATCTACGAACAGTGACAAAGAGTGTATTTTGTATCTACGAACAGTGGCAAACAGTGTATGCTGTATTTAAAAACAATGGCAAAGAGTGTATGTTGTATCTACGAACAGATGCAAAGAGTTTGTGTTGTATCTACGAACAGTTACAAAGAGAGTATGTTGTATTTACACACAATGGCAATGAGTGCATTTTAAATCTACCAACAGTGGCAAAGAGTGTATGTTGTATCTACGAACAGTGGCAAAGAGTGTATGTTGTATCTACGAACAGTTGCAAAGAGTGTATGTTGTATTCACAAACAATGGCAAAGAGTGCATTGTAAATCTACAAACAGTGGCAAAGAGTGTTTGTTGTATCTACGAACATTGGCAAAGAGTGTATGTTGTATTCACAAGCAATGGCAAAGAGTGTAAACAGTGGCAAAGAGTGCATGTTGTATCTACGAACAGTGGCAACGAGTGTAGGTTGTTTCTACAAACAGTGCCAAACAATGTATGTTGTATCTACGATCAGTGGCAAAGAATGCACGTTGTCTCTACGAACAGTGGCATAGTGTGTATGTTGTATCTACAAACAGTGGCAAAGAGTGTATGCTGTATCTACAAACAGTGGCAAAGAGTGTAGGTTGTATCTACGATCAGTGGCAAAGAGTATATGATGTATCTACGAACACTGGCATAGTGTGTATGTTGTATCTACAAACAGTTGCAAAGAGTCTTTTAACAATTGCATGGGATTCCTTTGGGTTTTACGAACAGTGGTCAAGTATGCATGCCATGCATTTATTAGAAAGTTGCCTGAAGCTCATGCTGTATCTA
This sequence comes from Mya arenaria, assembly GCF_026914265.1. NCBI lineage: Eukaryota > Metazoa > Mollusca > Bivalvia > Myida > Myidae > Mya > Mya arenaria. The sequence goes on from NC_069125.1 coordinate 39,135,906, forward strand.
CTTACAGTCGCATAATATACTAGTTGTATCTTTGAGTAGTGGTCTATAGTGCATGTTGTTGGTATATGGGTGATTAAATGAAAATTTAATGAAAACTGGTCTGTTTTCAGCATCAGCAGCTGACTGAGATGGACTCGCGGTTAACCACACCCCGGCGGTCGGAGAGCTTCCGATCAGCAACAAATAAGCTTGACATCTCCTATCAGTCGGCGGTTAGCGCGACTCCTGGCGGTCTCACATACGGAACACTTCGAGAGAGGGCACTCGCTAGGTGAGGAATAACAACACTAGTGTTTCCTCTTGTGTGGATATTCATGTACCTAGATTTTGCAACTCCTTGACCGAGTAGTCAGTGTCACGTTATGCAAGTACTTTTTTCTTGTTCATGCGCCGTACGCGTTCAGTCTGAATGGTTCTAGAGACTTTCTGTATGCTCCATGCATGGAACGGCATTGACAATATGCTGTTACAATCGACAAATGATATTGTTACGATATAAAACCATCTAGCAATACATTGTCATTTGAGAGGAATGCACAACATAATTATACATTCATATATTTCTGGCAAGTTGGGTGGTAAAAGCAACTCCACATAACACAATCTCTTATACAACATATTACAGGCGTGTTTTCTTCGAGGATGCGTCGTTTCCCGCCAATGATACGTCCCTGGCCATCAGATACAAGTCGTTCTCGGAACCCATCGAGTGGATGAGACCCCATGTAAGACTCAAACTTACACATCAAAAGATTCATCAGCAGTATACGGAGTATTCGGCCTTATGCGTAGTCATCGATTTTATACGCATATAGTCATCCATTTTATACACATCGATTTTATACTTAGTTTTTCATAGTCATCGATTTGATACAAAGTCATTGAATAATACATTTGATTCATTTTCATCGTCGGTGTCTATGCCTTACTTTGTAGCGTTTTACATGACGTAGCTGGTTTGTTGATTACTTAATTAATGTTTGGCTCCAAAGTTTACACGTGTAGTTTACTAAAAAGGGTAAATACTAAATACATTGCATCGTTCGCAAATTTGACCCATTTCTTAGTAGTTCGAGCACAATGTGTTTCGCTTACACACTTACTCTGGAGTCTTGGTATTGCCTTTTGTGAACCAGCATGGTCTGTGTCACTAAATATTGCCCTTGGTATTAAAAATTTATACATCAATATTAACAGGTGTTATGCGAAAGATGTATATACGTAAATATACAGTACGAGATTTTCTTTAAAAGTGTCCTCTTACAGACGTAAGAGTCCGTTTCGCTAGGACGAAGACCAATTTTGTCCGAGGCGAAGCCGAGGATAATATTGGTGTTCGTCCTAGCGAAACGGTTACTTACGTCTGTAAGAGGACTCTTAGGAAGAAAAAACGAGTAGCTGTATCTGACTTATACGACGATTAGATAAGTGTATTACCTATATTAGTGAGCAAACAAATGCATTAATAAATCAATACTTATAGATTTATAAATAGATAAATATTTAAAAAAAATCCGAAAGATAAACATTAGAATATTACCATGGCCTTTCTTAATACAATGGGCTAGTAGGATTACTCGAAATTCTCGTGCACGGTCCGCTTACAACCGTAAGAAGACACATTTTCAACAGCTCTGCTGGGGTGTCGTATAATCCATGTATACATAAAGGACAACAGACGAGGTATTGGTACATTGGTATTGGTCGATTACGTATGTATACATATACATATATATTTCGCATTAAACCTCTTAGCTACACTTTGCCATGTACTTGTTTTGCAAAAACAAGGACACCGAAAGGTTATTAAGTAAGTAATGATGCGTCTGTTTTATAATAAATTGATTTAAGTTTTGACGATCATTTTAATAAACGTTAAAGACATGTTTAACATCGTTATAAGTTTTTGTCGAAATGCAACACATAATATTGCAGGACATTTCCAAACGACCAAAATTCATATCCAAGAATCCTGGAAATTTCGCTGTGCAGTCTGGCTCCCTCAGTGACACGTGGCTACTTCCTGCTTTCTCCTGCCTGACGGTGGCTCCGACGCTCATCCGGAAGTGTATCCCGGAGGAGCAGGCGTTTAACGAACAGTACGCTGGCATCTTCCGGTTCCGGTTTTGGCGTTATGGGGAGTGGGTGGAGGTCGTTGTGGATGACCGCCTCCCCACACATAAAGGTGACTGTGTTAACACATTCATACATGTTTTGATATATGGAGCATGCACAGTTATCAGTTTTAAAGTTATTGTTGATTTGGCCCAGGTCACAAGAAAATTGAATATCATCACGTCGAACGTTTGACAGTTGTAGAAAGTGAGGGATGAACCCCTAGACACCATACACTTCATTTACGATGTAATTTTGAGTAATCTAAATTTTAATAATGAATGACTATTTTAGGGCAGCTGATTTTCCTGAGAAACTCTGATCCAAATGAATTCTGGGCACCCCTTTTGGAAAAGGCTTATGCCAAGTAAGTTTTCAAATCAAATATCATGATCTTTTACGTGAACGCTGTATAAACATGTGTACACATCAAAAGTTCTTTCTTATTAATGTGGCGACTTTTGACAATAATGACTTTTATTGCCAGTTACATCTCCGGTACTGTGAATATTTTAAGTATTTCTTAATCTATCTCTTGTTTTTAAAACACATTACCGTTCCTTAATCATTCCGTAAGCTGTCACAAAATGTTGCAACAAGTGCACCATTTCTATGAACCAGGCTGTACGGCTCATACTCAGCGATCCACGGAGGCCAGCTTCATGGGGCACTCCAGGACCTGACAGGCGGCGTGACGGACACCTTCCAGTTCCGGGAGCACGCCACAACCTTGCAGCGCGTCATCGACCTCTCTATGTGTCGTGCCACGCTCATGGCCGCCACTATAGCGGTATTTATTCCACAGTATTTCGGTTGTTTTACTCAATACGAAACACTTTGCATTGTAGACTAGCTATTGTTTACATAGAAATCTTACTAGTGATAAAACTTGTGTCTGTTTTTGATTTTTGATTTGGTCTGAATATTTTAGTATTTAGTATATGATTATTAATATCATGTTCATTTAATTGTTTAAATCAGGCTCCGGTCGGCTCCGTCCCTCATCGCCAGCTTCCGAACGGCCTCGTCACCGGAAGAGGTTACTCAGTCACAGGCTATGCGGAGGTAAAGCCCGTTTTAAATGTTTATTTTGAATTTTCAGTGTTTTGTAACTCGCTATCTTAACGCCAGACTAAACACTGCCTTTATGTCACAGTCTCAAATATGCATCCAGCCTGTCCAATGATCTTACTCCTGCTTGTAAGTCAGGTGTTCTACCAACTGCGCCAACTCACAAACTTTCTGATCTTTGTTAGTTACAATTTTGTAACAATTAAGTTTTCATTTCATTCGATTCCATTCATTTCCAGTTTCCTCACGAAGGCTCTAACGTAGTTTTGGTCCGGCTTAGGAACCCATGGGGACCTGCAGAATTCAAAGGGGCGTGGAACAGACAGTACGTGTACATGGACTATCATTTGTGTATTATTTCTATTGAAATAGTTTTCTATATGTTTTAATAATTAATAATACACAAAGCTTCTTTGGCTTAGAGGTTATACTTAGGTTTTCAATTTAGAACATTATCTCTATGCTGTCCTTGAGAAAGCGTGCTCCAACCGGTTTTTCTTTGTTCAGTTTAATATACAAATAAAGAATAATATATGAATTTTAGATCTGGTTTATGGAGCAAAGTTCCAGACGATATAAAAAAAAGGCTAGGTTTCAGTGATCTCACAGACAATGAGTTCTGGTAAGTGTGGAGCGTACGTAATTATCAGCCTTGTTTCTGTAACATTTTAAGGACCCTTTATTCAGAACGAATACTATTTTATTATACTTAGTGAGCACATTACCATGTGAAAGTCTGAAGTACGGAAAAGAACCGAAAACAGACCATTTAAAGGCGGAACACATAAATTGGTGCACACAAGAAACATATCAATTTAAATGCAATGTTATGTTTAACTCATTTGACTTAAATGATCAAAACAAAGCTTAGAAATATCATTTGTGTACAGATAAAGAAATATTGGCCTTAAATGATGTTTTCAATTCATAGCTACGTGGCCACAAATTACCCAATTAAAAAGCGATCGTAACACATGATGATAAATTTAAACAAACATAAGCCATGTTTGAAGCTATTTTGACGCCTCTCAACAGCTTCACCAAGGATACATTAGATTTGCTCTTCGGGAATGAAGACTTATTTTTAACTTTAACTTGAGGAAATTTACTCATGCATCGGCGTGAAGCTGTTTGAAAATTGTACGAATTCATATCTCCTTAATATAAATGCTTTTGATTGTTAACGTACCCAAGGATGCCATTCTCGGAGTTTTCCAAGCTGTTCACGAGCCTGGAGCTGTGTCACCTGCCACCGGAAGCGTGGAACATGGAGCCGCGCATGCGCCACCGACACCCCTGGAAGGCCGCGGAGGCACATAGACAGTGGCGGAAGGGATACAACGCCGGAGGAGGCCTCAACTCACGTGAGTATTCACGAGATAAAGATTAAACCAAGGAAGTATGTTTCAATTAAATGCAACACTTTTTACCGATACTGTAGATAATGACAAATTTCATAAAATTTAATTATATAAGTCACACACCTGCAGCCAGCTTTTAAAAAATCTGGTTCAGTGTCTGGTTTGGTGTAATTTGGCCAAAATATTTATTGATAGGTCATTATTTATCCGAGAATTAATACTAATAGCCAATGCAATTGTTAAAATGTGCAAACTTGCATTATGATTACCTGTGGACAACTTTTCCAAGTTTTTATACAAATGGCTGCTGGGCATTTTAGGAATGCGTTCCCACACAAACAACACCAATGACAACGACAATGTAATGATCTAAATATACAATATAGTCTCGAAATGTCTTGTCGAAAACAAACGAATAAGAACATTACTTGTAAACTCCATGCAGTGTTACTTCCCTTACAGTACAGTCGTCACTGCCACCATGCATATCACATGGCCATAGATATTCTATTTCTCCCACCTCAGATAAGTAGATTCAAAAATTTAACCATGCTAAAAATTATCATCTTGCCCACGGGCAAAGATAAAAAACGCCCTTATGGAACTCCTTTTAAATGGTCATCACATTGTAATTACCTCCCTTGTTGAAGACTCGTCTGTAGCATCATAGAAACCTTGTCTTATGGCAATATTTAGAATGCTCATTAATTATTACTCCCTTCTAATGTCACCATAAAACAGTTTTCACGCACCTTTCAAGAAATCATGCTTCACTCTCCTCAGAACTATTATAAGACCGATTTGACTATTAACAAAATCTGAAACACTGCTCGCATATCCATGACAACCACGAATTATCACATATCCATACGCATTTATTTTCACTACGCTCAAAAGAGTTCCAGTAAAAAATACATGTTTACTTAATTTTGTTTAACTGAGGTGGGCGAAAAAGCATCTTCCATAGCCGCTCGTTTTAGATAGGTTCATCCCAACCCTCGCGCAGGGTGTTTTGCGGAAACTCGGTAAACTTCGTTTCCGCAAAACACCCTAGGCTCCGGTCGGCATTAACCTATCTTACACTCTCGGCCATTGAAGTTACGTTTATTCATACCGGTAGAGATTGTACTTCCTCCACAGGCGCGTAGCTGACTGTACGCAAATACGCAGTTGTGTATTGAAATTTTGACAGATCGATGTATTTGTCATACCAAAACCCCTGAATTTGAAAAAAAAACGAATGAAGGGGGTTAGGGGTTGAAGGGGTTAGGCATCGATCTGCGATTACCAAAATGGCCCTTAGCTGCGCGCCTGCTCCACCAATATCTCTTTATTTGTTTTATTATTTTGAAAATGTAACCTCAAAGCATCATGAATAATTAAAATGTTCATTAAAACTTTCCAAAAAAGAGAGAAGACAACACATGTAAAAACACGTTTATATAGCTGAAATCCAGCACTACTCGCTCATGTTGGCAGCGATTTATTCTGCTGGTCAAGGGAGATCACTGCAAAGGAGATTGCATTTAATGTAAAGAAAGTAGTGCTGACTACAAAACAAGTTATATGCACTATTTGAGTTTGTCGTCACTCCAGGTACTCGAGTTTCCCCAAAACCTCATGTGTACACTCATTGTGCAAACTCGTGCCAACGAGAGCAACTTAGCATAAATTGATTAAATTCATAATGCTTTACAATCGTTTAAAAAAAACTTAAAATTAAACAAAAGATAAACCATCTACATGATTTATTTTTCAGAAATATTCCAATGTAACAACCAGTTCTACATGGAGCTGCAAAAACAGTCCAACGTGATATTATCGCTCATGCAGAAGTACCACTCATTTGGGCAGCAAAACAACTTTATACCATGTGGACTGTTAGTCTTCCAGGTATAATATTCAACGACGCTCAACAATTTGAGAATCAGGGTAATTCTCAATATATGACCAGATACCTTGCACCATTTTCTCGTTAATTAGTTACAAAATGTATATCGAACTAACGTGCAGGAGAAAATCATTTTTTCAACGTTTATCTTTCTTTCTTTCACCTCAGATAAGTAGATCCAAATTTAACCATGCTAGAAATTCTTATCTTGCCCACGGGCGAAGATAAAATGCCCGTATGGAACTCCTTTTTAATGGTCGCCACATTTTAATTATCTCCTTTGTTGAAGACTGTCGTCTGTTGCATCATGGGAACATTGTCTTGTTGCAATATTTAGAACGCTAATTATTATTTCTCGCTTCAAATGTCACCATAAAACAGTTTTCAGGCACCTTTCAAGAAATAATGCTTCACTCTCCTTAGAACTATTTAAAGACCGATTTGACTATTAACATAATCTGAGTTACTGCGCGCATATCCATGACAACCACGAATTATCGCATATCCATACGCAATTATTTTCACTAAGCTCAAAAGAGTTCCAGCATTTTTTTTTAAATGATGTGGGAGAAAAATAATCTACCATAGCCGCTCGTGTAAGATAGGTTCATTCCGACCCCCGCGCAGGGTGTTTTGCGGAAACTTGGTAAATCTCGTTTCCGCAAAACACCCTTCGCTCGGGTCGGAATTATTCTAGCTTACTCTCTCGGCCATGGAAGATACTTATAATCTTATATTTCATTCTCCTAGTCGCCAAAGGGTCGAATAAACCGTCTCCCCGCGGGCCATTTCGCGACCAGTAAGCCGATAGCGACCGTCGGAATCCTGGCAGAGCGGGACATGGTTAGCTTTTCCACTCTCCCCGCCGGCGGCTACGTGGTCGTGCCGTGTACTGCACGTGCTGGGCTCGAGGGGAAGTACTGTCTGCGCATGTTCACCGACGACAAGGATGCCGTCATCAGGTAACAAGGTCCTATTTAAAATCACGTGCTAAGCTCAAAATTCGTTATGCAAGCCGCTCAGTTCCATTCTTACTCATTTATTTCCAATAGTACCATAAATGAATAAAACTTGAACTATGTAAATTGTAATGATGTCTTTATGATTGACAATTGTCCATTCCTTTCAGGGAACTAGATGAGCCAGACACGTGTATAGCCTCATATGTAAGTTGTTCTCACTATTAAATAATCATCTTAACATGTACGATCTCACTATTACATATACACCATCCAATGCATGTTCTCGAAATTAAATATTCATCATCTGTTTTAAATTCACACTATGACATATGCACAGTCCAATGTAAGTTCTCACTATGACATGTACAACGTCACATGTAAGTTTTCATTATGACACATGCACCATCTTGTGTAAGTTGTACCGAATCTTGCTTCTAAAATCATAGGTTCACCAGACTGCATTTAATATAAAAAGACACAATCTGACCGCCAGTTTTTCTGGATGTTTTGCAGGTCGATAGACATTTGGACTCGGACACGATGTACATACTGAGGAGCCGGTTCCTTATGTTCTGTAACAGGGTAAGTCCCGCATGCGGACACAATGTACATACTGAGGAGCCGGTTCCTTATGTTCTGTAACAGGGTAAGTCCCGCATGCGGACACACTGTACATATTGAGGAGCCGGTTCCTGATGTTCTGTAATAGGGTAAGTCCCGCATGTTGACACAATGTACATATTGAGGAGCCGGTTCCTGATGTTCTGTGATAGGGTAAGTCCCGCATGTGGACACAATGTACATATTGAGGAGCCGGTTCCTGATGTTCTGTAATAGGGTAAGTCCCGCATGTTGACACACTGTACATATTGAGGAGCCGGTTCCTGATGTTCTGTGATAGGGTAAGTCCCGCATGTTGACACACTGTACATATTGAGGAGCCGGTTCCTGATGTTCTGTAATAGGGTAAGTCCCGCATGTTGACACAATGTACATATTGAGGAGCCGGTTCCTGATGTTCTGTGATAGGGTAAGTCCCGCATGTGGACACACTGTACATAACGAGGAGCCGGTTCCTGATGTTCTGTAACAGGGTAAGTCCTGCATGTGGACACACTGTACATAACGAGGAGCCGGTTCCTTATGTTCTGTTACAGGGTAAGTCCTGCATGCGGACACAATGTACATATTCAGGAGCCGGTTCCTTATGTCCTGTTACAGGGTAAGTCCTGCATGCGGACACAATGTACATATTCAGGAGCCGGTTCCTTATGTTCTGTTACAGGGTAAGTCCTGCATGCGGACACAATGTACATATTCAGGAGCCGGTTCCTTATGTTCTGTTACAGGGTAAGTCCTGCATGCGGATACAATGTACATATTCAGGAGCCGGTTCCTTATGTCCTGTAACAGGGTAAGTCCCGCATGTGGACACACTGTACATAACGAGGAGCCGGTTCCTTATGTTCTGTTACAGGGTAAGTCCTGCATGCGGACACAATGTACATACTGAGGAGTCGGTTCCTGATGTTCTGTAATAGGATTTGTCCCGCATGCGGACACACTGTACATATTGAGGAGCCGGTTCCTGATGTTCTGTAACAGGGTAAGTCCCGCATGCGGACACGATGTACATACTGAGGAGTCGGTTCCTGATGTTCTGTAATAGGATTTGTCCCGCATGCGCACACAATGTACATATTGGGAAGCCGGTTCCTGATGTTCTGTGATAGGGTAAGTCCCGCATGCGGACACACTGTACATAACGAGGAGCCGGTTCCTTTTGTCCTGTAACAGGGTAAGTCCCGCATGCGGACACAATGTACATATTGAGATGCCGGTTCCTAATGTTCTGTAATAGGGTAAGTCGCGCATGCGGATACAATGTACATATTGAGGAGCCGGTTCCTGATGTTCTGTAACAGGAAAAGTCCCGCATGTGGACACAATGTACATATTTAGGAGCCGGTTCCTTATGTTCTGTGACAGGCAACGTCCTGCATGTGGCCACGATGTTGATTATGAGGTGACGGTGCTGTAATGGGGGTACGTACTGCTTGCGTCCAAGATATATATTATAAGGAGACGGTGCTGTAATGGGGGTACGTACTGCTTGCGACCAATATATAGATTATGAGGTGACGGTGCTGTAATGGGGGTACGTACTGCTTGCTACCAAGATATAGATTATGAGGTGACGGTGATGTAATGGGGGGTACGTACTGCTTGCGACCAAGATATAGATTATGAGGAGACGGTGCTGTAATGGGGGTACGTACTGCTTGCGACCAAGATATAGATTATGAGGAGACGGTGCTGTAATTGGGGATCGTACTGCTTGCGACCAAGATGTAGATTATGAGGTGACGGTGCTGTAATGGGGGTACGTACTGCTTGCTACCAAGATATATATTATGAGGAGACGGTGATGTAATGGGGGGTACGTACTGCTTGCGACCAAGATATAGATTATGAGGAGACGGTGCTGTAATGGGGGTACGTACTGCTTGCGACCAAGATATAGATTATGAGGAGACGGTGCTGTAATGGGGGAATGTACTGCTTGCGACCAAGATATAGATTATAAGAAGGTGCTGTAATGGGGGTACGTACTGCTTGCGACCAAGATATAGATTATGAGGAGACGGTGCTGTAATGGGGGTACGTACTGCTTGCGACCAAGATATAGATTATGAGGAGACGGTGCTGTAATTGGGGTACGTACTGCTTGCGACCAAGATATAGATTATGAGGAGACGGTGCTGTAATTGGAGTACGTACTGCTTGCGACCAAAATATAGATTATGAGGAGACGGTGCTGTAATGGGGGAACGTACTGCTTGCGACCAAGATATAGATTATGAGGAGACGGTTTCTTATGTTCTGTAATGGGGTACGTCCTGCATGCGGCCACGATATAGATTATGAGGAGACAGTCTCTAATGTTCTGCATTGGGGTACCTCATGCATGCGGCCACGATGTATATTATGAATAGCTCACGTTTACTATTTATTAATTGTAATATTAATTTGAAAACATTTATATTTCCAGTACGAGGAGATCGACGGTTACGGTCTCCGTCAGATGCTGTGTCACAAACCTTCCGCCTCCACCGCCAGTTTACTCTGTTGTGAACCGGAAAAACTGGGTACGTGACAATATGAGGCATATGCGTAAGAAACCGGGAACGTGACAATGTTAAGCATATACGTAAAACACGAGTACGTGAAAATGTTAAGCATATACGTAAAACACGAGTACGTGAAAATGTTAAGCATATACGTAAAACACGAGAACATGACAATGTTTAGCATATACGTAAGAAATCGGATACGTGCCAATGTTAAGCATATACGTAAGAAACTAGATATGTAACAATTTTAAGCATATACGTAACAAAATAGATACGTGACAATCTTAAGCATATACGTAAGAAACTAGATATGTGACAATTTTAAGTATATACGTAAGAAACCGGGTTCGTGACAATGCTAAACATATATGTAAAAAACGTGTACGTGAAAATGTTAAGCATATACGTAAAAGACGAGAACATGACAATGTATAGCATATACGTAAGAAACCGGATACGTGACAATGTTAAGCATATACGTAAGAAACTAGATATGTGACAATGTTAAGCACATACGTAAGAAACTAGATACGTGACAATGTTAAGCATATAGGTAAGAAACCGGGTTCGTGACAATGCTAAATATATACGTAAAAAACGTGTACGTGACGGTTTTAAAACGTAATGTAAAAAAAACGAGTGTGTGACAATGTTGGGCATATGGGTAGAAAACCGAGTACGTGACAATGTACAGCATAAACGCCAAAAACGAGTGCGTGACGTTTTCAAAACGTACATTTTTTAAAACGAGTGCGTGACAATGTAGAGCAAATGCGTAGAAAACAGGGTTCGTGACAATTTTGAGCATACACGTAAACCAACGGGTACGTTACAATGTTAAGCACAAACGTAAAGGAACAGGTACGTTGTTAAGCATAAACCTAAAACCAAGGGTACCGGTGACAATGTTAAGCATAAACGTATCACAGTTTTACGTTGACTGGTGTCTTGATCTTGAGCCATATTAAAAAAAACCTTTGGAAAGATGCTATATGCCTTTTTAAGTAAATTGCAGCTCTTTGTATGTATATTGAATAGGTTGCGATCATTCAGATGGCTTTAAGTTAAAGCAAAAAGGTGCTATTTGGCTTTTTAAATTAAATTCGGTTTATCGCCATGAAGTGAGGTTGATTACTATTGTCTATATATGGGTCATTCACGTGGTATGATATACATTTAATAGATCAGTATTGTATTTTCTATCCCAACCCCCCACAATGCATTGCTTTTTTCAGATATGAGCATCGAAAGGTTATTTCTCTCAGCAGAAACTTGCAAAGCTGCCGTAACCATCGAAGATGTATCCTTAACTAAAGAAGTGTAGCCCTGTACCGCAGCGAAATGATAACAAAGAGTTTAGGAATAGACACTACAAAACTAATATCGCATTTTATAAGTCTTATATGCACACATTTTATCTTTAATAAATTGTTTTACTGTCATTGTGTAAACCGGAAGATGATGTAAACATAGCACTTTTGGCTGACAACATACTCTTCTTACACTATTTATTTCATATTTACATTCCACTCTATTTTGTTGTCATTAATGCCATTCATTCATCTCAAATGTGTATTCATATAAAGTACTATGTAACAGTTAAAGACATCTTGAAAAGCATCTGAAGTGCATACACATATCCTTGACGTGTTTATCAGAAAGACATGAACGGTCGCCTGAATTACATCGAATTCCTGTCACTTCTACAGAAACTTCTTCTCTGGCAGGTAGGTTAAGGGTCGGCGTTAGAGGTAAGTTTATACTATTTTCTGTTTAACTTGTGACGAAACATATGAAGGCTTATCGTGCTTGAGTCCGTCTCCGGGATTGAAACCAGTACTGTTTAAAAAGCCATAAAACTGTTCCAACCAACAACCACTAGACCACTCTCAATCTCAGAAATGTGTGAAAATAACTAGTTTCCAAACCATGGAACAGTAAGGATAGTTTTCTTGCATTGGTGACGTGACACAAGAATGCTTAAGGTGGAACGCGACTATGAGCGAATTTTCGAGTTAATGTCTGGAAATTGGTACACGAATAGAAGAGCATATGCCCAGTGGACTGTTTTTACTTTTTCAATATTCGGAACAGTTTTGAATCTACGAGTCTTCAAAATATACCACTGAAGTCAATTTTGAGACGTCTGTCATATATTTGCGTTCCAGCTACAATAATCGATCTTTTCATAAATTCTTCGTTTACAGCTATGCAATTTTAACCTCGAGTGCGTCTACTGAAAACGTTCACGCACATATATTTTTCTTTCTCTTGTTTTACGTTTTTTATTTTAAATTTGTCTATAACGTCATTTTTCGCGTCGTGTTTCACTGAAAAAAGTGCGCCTTTTTTAAATTTTTGCTCGTTTAATTTATGATTTTTTTTAAATACATGTATTCAATGTTTTATTACAAATCGCCTGATATCAAGAAAAGTGACTTCGTTTTTGCGCAAATAATCTAACTCAAATAAGTGAGTTATTTAATACCTAATCTTATGCAATGCTGGTATTATTTGAAAGAATTTTGCTCACTTATTCCTTAAATATTTTCGCAAAATGATTTGCCAAAAGGACGTAGTATATGAAGTTATCGATTTATTTTTTTTGCTCTTTCGATGTAAAATATAATATTTTGCAATATTTCAAGGCCAAAAAAGCTTGCTTGTGATATTATTTTGGTATCACATATACTTACCCTTCAAATGATACCAAAATAATATGTGGTCACAAGGCATCCAAAATGTGCATATTTATGTATCGTAGACATAATGATTCTCAATGCAGCACGAAGCTCATACAGTCGACCCCCGTTAGCTCGAACTCCTAGGGACCGGCGAAAGTACCTCGAGCCTCGGAAAAATCGAGCCAAGCGGAAATGCTTATATTCAGTATTAAGAAGTCGGTCCTTTACATCCAGTTCGCACCGATAAGGAATTCGAGCTAAGCGAGTTCGACCAAACGGGGTTCGACTGTATATGCTATCTCACCAAACAAAAATAATTTATTACAAACTAATACATGTAACTTATATATTTTTCAGAGGATATATAAGAAGTATGCAGTTGGCAACGGCTCGGTGATAGATTCCTATTCCCTCAGGAATGCATTTAAACTTGCAGGTAGCATTGTATTAATGTAGACTTAATTCCAGCTAAATTAAGATAGAACCATTTTTTGACGCCTTATTTCTTTCATGTGTAATGTTAAACTATTTGTCAATAAAAGCGATAGCAATCATCTTCTTTACCATCAGCAAGAATGATAATGGGATATCCGTCAGCAACGAATGAAGGTCTTAAAATGGTCATAAAGATAATAGCAACGTTCGAGTATTTAAATGAGTTACGACCGACTTAATGTGAATTTTGACATACCAGTAAATTAGCAAATGTGTCTACCATCCACAGGATTTACGTTAAGTAACCGCGTGCTCGAGGCCCTCGTGCTGAGGTTCTCCGCCAAGGACTACACGAACCTCGAGGGTTTCATCAACGCCGTCGTTAAGCTGCACGTGGCGCACCGTACGTATTAAGGGCCCTCCACAGTGTAAAAGCTGGTGTGAGAGACCTTAACATAAACTGTTTCAAATGTTCATCTTTTAATACGTTTTGATGTTCAATATTTAGCAAGCATAATACATTCGTCCTTTGCAACATGTGTTGGTGTAACAAAGAGTTAAGCAAATTTATTAATCAAAAAGAAGACATTATCTGATTTTGGCTCAAAAAACCTTGCATTTTTTTCTCGAAAATTCTATATATATACAAAATGAATATGTTACTGTGTCAAAACATTCAAGAGTCCTCAATCAATAATGTATTGAGACTTTGTGGTGATTACTTCTATTTTAAGAAAGATATTTGCTTTTTTGTAACTATGAAGATATTTTAATTCACTATTTTTTCACTATTTAATTGAATATCTTTCTTATTTGAAATGATATCATGAAGAAACCATAAACATTGTTGATTGGATCGTCTGAGGTATTATGAGACAAAACAATATTTATATTGTCGACAGACATTTCCGGAGAAAAAAAATGAAAATGCCTTTTGAACCAAAATCTGATAGAATTGAATTTCGAAAAAAATTTGCTCAACTCTTGATACCAAAAACATGTTGGAAAGGATGTATGTGTCACTCTAGTTAAGATAGTTCCTCTAAACATGAACTTTCGACACAGTTTTTGGCCATAACCAACCACTTTTGCACTGTGGAAGGCCCTGAATTATTCGTCGAGAAAAACAACATTCCTTAAGCGTCCTTTGCATTTAACTTTTTTCAAATATCAAGAAAGTGGTCAAGTCATTTCTCAAGCTCAAGTTAAGTTAAGTTTCCACATTACATCATGGCAGAACAGAACAGAACAGAACAGAACAGAACAGACCAGAACAGAACAGAACAGACCAGACCAGACCAGACCAGAACAGACCAGAACAGAACAGAACAGACCAGACATTTTATTCAGACTTGTACAATGTACATCGTCTACATGTACATACATTTTTACGTATCAACATGTCAACGTGTATATACAGAATATATCTATGCCATTTACCATTACATGCTGTATATACACGTTGACATAATATATGAAAAATGTATGTATATGAAGATATATATATATATATATATATATATATATATATATACAACATGGCACGATTAAAAATTACTAATATTTTACTCTTATTAAAAGCACATTCTCCTGTGCATTATTGCACGATATTCTGAAGAATATTATCTAGAGCACATAATGAGCTTGACTAATAACTGAAAAAAATAATCCTTGACCGAATACTTTTATCAACATAATCTTCGAGATAATACGCTTTCAAAAAGAGTGAAAACAGAAATGATTTCGCCGTGCTAGGCTTTTATGTGGAAAAACGGGTTGAGATTAAGATTTGACTGAAGTAGTTCCGTGATATGAGGCCTGTTGTAACTAACTAGTTCCAGACAAATACTTTACTATCTTAAAAGCATCGTTTATTTTAAGTTTTCATGACATTTTCTTGGAGTCTGCTAATGCTTTAATTGTCTCCATATTCTATTTATTTGGCAGAAGTTGTGAAACTAATAGGTATAGTTTTTGTTTCGTTGTGCTGTGTCTGCGTCGCTTGCATTATTGTGCATCGTTTTTTTCTAAACATTGGTTGGGGTGTTATATATTTGATGCATGCATTTGCAGTCTGTTCACATTTACGTGCAGCTTTCTATCTTTACTGCAAACTCATACGTGATCGTTAACGTGATATATTTATGCTTGTACAGTCGCAAACAGTTAGCTCGATATCCCAGGGACCGGCCAAAATTCTTTGAGCCTCGCGAATATCGAACCAATCGGGAATGCTTACAAAGAGTAAAACAAAATCGGTGCTTTACATCAAGTTCGAGCCAACGAGGAAGTCGAGCCAAGTGATATCGAGCCAACGGGTTTTGACTGTATCTATGTTTTGCATACATTTATAAATGTAACCACACAGGCAATCTACGTGAACGCAATTTTGTTTATCTTACAAGCATATTGTTTGCAAATGAAGGTTTCGGAGAGCATCATCATCTACGTAATATATATGCACAATATAATTGAATAACGCATAATCTTCATCTGATAGCATAATCGATTATCATTATTATTAGAAAATCGCTATCCGATTAGTATAACATTAAATTGGTTTTTATAAATTTGATTCAAGACATATGTAAAAGAAAATTGTTTCTATGCATTTGAATCGATTTCGATCAAGTTTCGTATAGACTTAAGTATGTAGAATTGTCATACATGACATGATTTATGTACAATGTTGTCCTCAAGTTAATTCAGAACGTAAAATTCATCCTTCAGAGCGACACAGGCAGGTGTCGGCCGACCAGCCGGGCATGACGGACGCCGAAAATCGGAAGTACCTTCAAGAGGTAAACTAATACGTATCCATTGTTGAGTTTTTTTTTTAACTCAAATTCAGTTTCAAGTTTAATTGAAATGGCGATACTTTTCGTTTTAATCATACTTATGTTGCCTTTCTTGCTGTCCTGCTAGTTTTTTTTCAATTGATTTTTTTTCTCTGAAGTATATCTTCTTTTACTTTTGAGACGTTGCTGAGAACATAGATCTTATGTATATATTTAATTCCACCAAAGATTATAACCCACATTTCCAGCCAATAAAATCGCCTACCGGCCTGCAATAAATACCATACAAAATCTATTACAACTTGGAATGTGGTTCCCTGCATCTGCATGCAAAAAACGTGTTAAAATTTGAGTCAGTTGAAAAAATATTTGGCCGACTGTTAAGAAATTTGTTAAAGTTAACAACATTGTTAACGCCAGCGTTGTTAACTTTCAAAGTTGTATCTTCTCTGAAAGTTTCTTGGATACACATGGATCTGTAGTACTTCTTACAAAATGTGAGACAACTGTTTCAGTTGTACTTGTTTAATTCAAATACAGGAGAACATCATGAAATATTCACGCTTAAAAGTTAACAACGATTTCGTTAATCACGTTGTTAACTTAAACAAAGTTATCAGGCCATTGTGCAAAATTTTAATAAATAAGAAGGGCGGAGCGAACGAAGATGATACTGGTTTTACTATTTTTCAGCTTTTACGTTTTACTATTTTTCAGCTTCTACGTTTTACTATTTTTCAGCTTTTACGTTTTACTTTTTCCAGCGTCTACGTTTTACTATTTTTCAGCGTCTACGTTTTACTATTTTTCAGCTTCTACATTAAATACTATTTTTCAGCTTCTACGTTTACTATTTTTCAGCGTCTACGTTAAATACTATTTTTCAGCTTCTACGTTTTACTATTTTTCAGCTTCTACGAGCGGCCATATACTCGTGACGATGCGGCGTTAGTGGCGGTGTTGGCGGACAGGAATGTGACATGTATTGATGAATGCTATATGTATATGGTAGAGGTTAAATGGTCAAAGATGGAATGATGCCAAGGTTGTATTGGTGAAGAGTTTTCGAAAAGACAAAATGAAATGTGGATAGTTGTGAAAATCAAACGAAGCAGGTGGCTAAAGAAGACTTCTACGTTCCGTGAATGAGATGGGGAATAGCAACAACGATGTGTGTTTTGTTCGTTGAACATTTATTTAGACATTTTTGTACACTAAACACACATAAAAATACAAGTATAAAAAGGTACAATGTACATAATTGTATATAAAACACTTATAGCGGCGCTCGGAGTTTGAAATTAACAATGGTTTTTCTATTGCGAGGTTATTTCTGATAACTTGTATTGCATAAAGTAACTCATTCCGTGAAATTCCGACCATGTAAATGGTACTAGTATTTATATCCCTTGTTAACCAAGTCAAGAAATGTTTGATGGGGAATTTAGGACGCAAGTGCTAATTTCAAACCCCGTTGGTAATATGTATATAACAAATATAGCTGTATGTATTTGTTTGACAATAAATGGTAACATATCTGGAGTTCTGTGCATTTTGATGTAATAGGCCTACTTCAAATAAATATAGTTTTGTTTGCAAAAATCATTTTCTTTAGAACAGAACTTTAATGTTTTGTTCTTTAGGCTATTTTCTCTGATTTTTAGGCTATTTTTTAAGAAAAAAAGATATACAACACAATTTATATTATTCTTATCAATATCAAAATTTTATCAAACATTTTAAGGTCTACATTCTACTATTATACTTTGTTCTAAGCATCACAATATTCATACAGTACCTATTATTTATCTATTTTAAACGTAAATCAATAGTAACCCTTATTTCATAAAATACATCCTAGAAGCGACTTTAAGACAGACCACTCAATTAACTGGTTTCGAATACATACAATTATGGGCGTTAAAAAGCATGATTTTATTATTTCAAATTATGTTGTTATACGCGTTTGTTTCTTGCTGTTAAGCAAAATTATTTACCAAGTCCAGACATAGTATAGTTTAGCATCCTTTTTAATCCTGTCGATATTCTTTTGCTTTGAACATATATCACTCTTATTTTTCACGTATTTTACCACAGTAATTCGTTTGACATGTCTAAACGCTATATCTTTGAAACATTTTATTGAAATAAATATGGTTTAAATCAAAGCTAAATGAAAGCAAAACGCTGAAAAAAGTGAAGTTTTAAAATCGCATTTAGAATCATTTATGAAAAGGACAAAAATTAATAAACACTTTTGAAAATCACTAGAATACATCGACTCTCTTTATAGAAAAACAGACATTAATTTAGACCTTAACACTTCTATACAGTGAATCAAAACAACACCAAAGGCAAAGTTGAAATCAGTTCGCTTTGTTCACTTATAACCACAGGCGGCAGTGTCATGTATACATGTTACCGATTTTTATCATATAATTATATACTCTAGTGCTGAGAAGTGCCATAACTCAATAACTGCAGATGTAAATTGAAGCAGATAGTGAGTTCTTGTACTAAGGTGAAGATATAATGAAATAATCCCGACCTCTGACTGACACTGCCTCCTAAGCTTGTAACAACCGGATTAATAGAAATTTAGACAGTTGACCATACCAATTCAAAGCAAGGGACTCATGATTTAGTTAAAAGTAAGAAAAAATAGATCTCTCTTTTGAAAACTAAACTAATAATATACAGAAAAGTGACCATAATGGGAATTTACAATGAAACTGTGATACATATTTTTTTTTAAAAATGGTTATTTTAAGATAAAATAAATGTTCATGAAAATACAAATAAATAATATAAAATGTTTTTTTTTGTATTAATTAACGCATACAACCCAAGCCGCAATTTAAAACTAAAATATAAGTTGACAGGTGAGAAATATTACATGTGAAATCGTTACACCAGACACTTGATTTAGGCTATTGCAAAATTTAAGATGTCAAATTAAAGATAATACACAGATGTCATGTATATTTTACTTAATGTACCTGCTCTTTTCTCAAAAACCATACAAATGGTTTGTTTTTACGTTATTTTACCAATAATTTGTTGTGCGTTAACGTCTTACACTAAATCCCACAGGTGAAAAACAAAGAAAAAGAACTTATGTAACCTCAATGTGATAATGACTATTTACGTATTAACACGTTTCTTACTACACAGATTTATCTTGATAATTAATGATTTGTAAGTAGAATCAAACGTTTGCAGTAAATACTACAACAATATATAACGAATATATAACGAAAGCACCTCGTGAACACGTACTCCATTGCATTAAGAAAGAAAATCAAACTAAGATAAAACTATTCATATCTACATTACAGTAACTAACATGTGAAACAGAACAACATTTAAGCTGCCAGAACATTTCGGCCTAAAATTAATAATTCAGATAATAATTAAAATTTGCAATTATTTTGCATTTAAATCATATTTAAAATCTATTCTAAGAAAAAAAACAGAGACCACAACTTGGCAAGATTCAAACAAAATACGGTTTATGTCACTTCAAGCAATATCTAATAATGCACGCGGATAATGAAATGAGCCTATTAAAAAATTAATGTCAAACACCACAATTAGTTTATGTCAAAAATATCTTAAAAAGTGAACGAGTTTAAAATGAGAAGGTGTACAATCAAATAAAACACAATAATTATTAAACTTATTCTTGAAAAAGATTCTTAAGAGTTGTCGTCCAAAGCAGAGATGGTACTTGCATATGGTATATCTAAACGAACAAATTAAGGACCATCTTCAGCAAACACGACCATAATTTGAGTCTATGATTAAAGTTTTCTTATAGTAAGGTATTCTCTGTGAATCTTCGAGTCATAACAAACACGGCATATAAAAGCACTATTTTCTTTAAAAATATTCATCCGCCGACTGACTGACGCACTCTTGTGTATTCCTTCGCGTTGTCGTGGAGGCCCAGATATTCAACAGTCCAAAGGTACGTGTGTGACGTTTTTTCTCTAATTATCCCTGCTTCGTGATTAAATTGCAATATAAGGCTAAATAATGTCTAGTCAACCTGAAAAGATACAACAAATATTACAGGTTATGTGTGCATAATGCAGCTTTAACGTTTTGGTTTTAAAGATGCACTCTAACTCCCAGATAAGATTCACCACAATTAATAATATTGTTTTAATATTCCAAAAAGGATGAATTAATGTCGTAAGCAATGGTTCTTATGAAGGATACCGAGTTTAATTTGAAGGAATTATGCATAAAACACGGTATTTCTACCTTATGAGACTATAGTAAACCACAGTAAATCTTTTAGCATTCACCAATCATTTAATATTTTTGCGCTTTCTGCTATAAAACACACGGTTACAATCTTGTTATCAGTAATTAATATTTTCCATGAATGCATTATTTAGTAAGTACTCAAAGGTTTATCAGTCAAAATTGATGTTTGTTAGACATGTGTATGTATTGATTTTGAATAAGAGTGTCACTTTAAATTTTGGCAAAATCGTCCCTTTTCCATGTATTCATATCAGACATTTAAAGGGATATCTCATGCTGTAACAAGAATAAAGGACGTCTTAATGAATAAGCAGCATGTTTCCATTCACAGACTCATATTTTATTAACTTTCTTTTCAACCCTTGATTTCTCATGTTCCATTACATTTGCAGAATATGTACATACATACACATATTATTTAAACTCTCAGCACTTTAACTGGTACATATATGTCATATTTCTCCAAGATTTTATTTCACTTCATTGTAAATTCCTCAGCAAATTTCGGACTAAAATCCGGTTTCAATACGATAAAGTACCTGATGGTCGCAGGTTTATACCTGAGAGTCCCGGAGAGCACAGCATAGGATCATGGAGAAGATCATACCCAGGATCTGCAAAATATAACAAGTATATAGTCATAAACTTCTACGATGTGAACAAATAACGAGTATATAGTCATATACTTCTACGACGTGGACACATGACGAGTATATAGTCATACACTTCTACGACGTGGACAAATAACGAGTATATAGTCGTATACTTCTACGATGTGGACAATAACAAGTATATAGTCGTATATTTCTACGATGAGGACAATAACAAGTATATAGTCGTATATTTCTACGATGAGGACAATAACGAGTATATAGAAGACAAATAACGAGTATATAGTCGTATTTCTATGGTGTGGACAAAAAACCAGTATATAGTCGTATATTTCTATGGTGTGGACAAAAAACGAGTATATAGTCGTATATTTCTATGGTGTGGACAAAAAAAACAACAGTATATAGTCGTATATTTCTATGGTGTGGACAAAAAACGAGTATATAGTCGTATATTTCTATGGTGTGGACAATAACGAGTATATAGTCTTATACTTCTATGGTGTGGACAATAACGAGTATATAGTCGTATACTTCTATGGTGTGGACAATAACGAGTATATAGTCGTATACTTCTGTGGTGTGGACAATAACGAGTATATAGTCGTATACTTTATGGTGTGGACAATAACGTGTATATAGTCGTATACTTCTATGGTGTGGACAATAACGAGTATATAGTCGTATACTTCTATGGTGTGGACAATAACGAGTATATAGTCGTATACTTCTATGGTGTGGACAAATAACGAGTATATAGTGGTATATTTCTATGATGTGGACAAATAACGAGTATATAGTCGTATACTTCTATGATGTGGACAATAACGAGTATATAGTGGTATATTTCTATGGTGTGGACAATAACGAGTATATAGTCGTATACTTCTATGGTGTGGACAAATAACGAGTATATAGTGGTATATTTCTATGGTGTGGGCAATAACGAGTATATAGTCGTATTATGGTGTGGACAATAACGAGTATATAGTCGTATACTTCTATGGTGTGGACAATAATGAGTATATAGTCGTATACTTCTATGATGTGGACAATAACGAGTATATAGTCGTATACTTCTATGATGTGGACAAATAACGAGTATATAGTCGTATACTTCTATGGTGTGGACAATAACGAGTATATAGTGGTATATTTCTATGATGTGGACAAATAACGAGTATATAGTGGTATATTTCTATGATGTGGACAAATAACGAGTATATAGTGGTATATTTCTATGATGTGGACAAATAACGAGTATATAGTGGTATATTTCTATGATGTGGACAATAACGAGTATATAGTGGTATACTTCTATAGTGGTATATTTTTATGATGTGGACAATAACGAGTATAAAGTCGTACATTTCTATGATTTGGACACAAAACAAGTATATAGTATAAACTCCTATGGTGTGGACAAACAACGAGTATATAGTCAAATACTTCTATGATGAGGACAAATAACGTGTGAAGAATAACGAGTGTATAGTCATATATTTCTATGGTGTGGACAATAACGAGTATATAGTCTTATACGTCTATGGTGTGGACAAATAACGAGTATATAGTCTTATATTTCTATGGTGTGGACAATAACGAGTATATAGTCGTATACTTCTATGGTGTGGACAATAACGAGTATATAGTCGTATACTTCTATGGTGTGGACAAATAACGAGTATATAGTCGTATACTTCTATGGTGTGAACAAATAACGAGTATATAGTCAAATACTTTTATGGTGTGGACAACTACCGAGTAGATAGTCAAATACTTCTATGGTGTGGACAATACCCAGTGAATAGTCATATATACTTCTATGGTGTGGCCAATAACGAGTATATAGTCGTATACTTCTATGGTGTGGACAATAACGAGTATATAGTCGTATACATCTATGGTGTGGACAATAACGAGTATATAGTCGTATACTTCTATGGTGTGGCCAATAACGAGTATATAGTCGTATACTTCTATGGTGTGGCCAATAACGAGTATATAGTCTTATACTTCAATGGTGTGGACAAAGTACGAGTGTATAGTCATATCCTTCTATGGTGTGGACAAATAACGAATGTATAGTCGTATATATCTATGGTTTGGACAAATAACGAGTGTATAGTCGTATACTGCTATGGTGTGGACAATAACGTGTATTTAGTCGTATATTTCTATGGTGTGGACAAATAACGAGTATATAGTCGTTTACTTCTATGGTGTGGACAATAACGTGTATATAGTCATATATTTCTATGATGTGGACAAATAACGAGTATAGTCGTATACTTCTATGGTGTGGACAATAACGTGTATATAGTCATATATTTCTATGATGTGAACAAATAACGAGTATATAGTCGTATACTTCTACGGTGTGGACAATAACGTGTATATAGTCATATATTTCTATGATGTGAACAAATAACGAGTATATAGTCGTATACTTCTACGGTGTGGACAATAACGTGTATATAGTCATATATTTCTATGATGTGAACAAATAACGAGTATATAGTCGTATACTTCTACGGTGTGGACAATAACGCGTATATAGTCATATACTTCTATGGTGTGGACAATAACGAGTATATAGTCGTATATTTCTATGATGTGGACAAATAAGGAGTATATAGTCATATTATTCAATGATGTGGACAAATAACGAGTATATAGTCGTATACTTCTATGGTGTGGACAAATACATCGATCCGAGATGCCAAGATAAGCTCCGCCCCCTTAGATATTGTTACTATGCGCCCCAAGCGTAAATTCAAAATGGCGGCTCACGCGCTGCTACGATAGCATCAGAATCCGATTCTCTCGCGAAGATTTCGGACAATATATCAGTTAAATATTTACCAGATCAAGCCAAATTATCGGGAAAGGTGTAAAAAAAGGGATTAAATTACTTTCTACATGGTTATATTCATGACATTAAAGTTTTGGAAGAGGAAATATCTGCCATGTTACCGCGAGATGCTGGCCTTCAATGAGAAAAAACGACAAGCATCATATGTTAAGTGTCGATGTGGAGAGGGATTCCATACTATATAGGTATTGCTCATGAAAACCAGGGTATGTGAATTTCCAATTGTATTTAACAAATATTATTTTACTAGTAATTTTATTCTTAAATATACATTGTGAATTATAAGCAATTTTGGATCGCCATGTCTTTTACATTTCATGCCGTAATACGGAATGCGAAAAAAATATTTTCAAGTCGTCGAGTAGAGAAAGAAGTAAGATACTGTATGTTGTATTTCAATTTATTGGTTTTCATATTTCTAGTTACTGCCTCGTATTAGACATTTAACATCTGGAAAGTCAAATGATACTTCATGGGTCAGTGTAGGATAAACACATGCCAATTTCACAGCATGATATCATGCTTTTGTTTTGATAACTTGTCAACAATCTCTGTTTTCATTTTTTTTATAGATTGAGCGGTCATTGTTCACACGTGGTTGGCTTAATCAAGTCACTTCAGGAACTCAAGTTGCACAACTTTACCCATGTTCCTGATCAACAAAGTTACACAAGTATTCCCCAACAATGGAATGTGCCAAAGGGATTAAAGATCAAGCCAGTTCCAGTGAACCAAATCATAGTAGCACAGTCGGAAAAGGAAACCTGTCCTTTGCCAGATAGATACACAGACCAAGTTTACAAATTTTAAATCTAATTAAATAAATGAACTACAAACACACAATTCACTTTACAATGCTTTATTCCAAACATGAATAAACTAACAGTTATTCAATTATATCAAAGAAGCAGAAATAAAATCATATGATTCCTGTATAATATTTAAACAAATTTTAACTAATGCTTCTTTGAGCAGAACTATATCGACATTTACAGTTTGTTTAAATTCCCACCAGTTGCTTTAAAATCTGAATTTCACAACACTTTGATGAAAGTGCAGACTGTTATTCTTCAACTTGGACTTCTTTTTGTGACAACTGTTCTTTTAGGGAAGCATTTTGAGCGGTAAGTGCAAACATCCAAAGGTGACGTCCCTGAAAATAAATGCATAATAAATTTTACACTTAAGACAAGATGTTTAAAACTGACTCCTACCATTTCTCAAGAGTGTGGGAATACCTCTGTTTGAAATGCAGCACCTATTGATTTACCGAAAGAGTTCACACCGTTAAATACCACACAACCTGTGAAGACCCAAGTAAAACAGAACTGACAACAAGATCATAGGCATTGTTAGAGTGTTGGTTTCACTCACATGGACATTCGGTCTGTGTTTCTACTCCTGGTACAGTGTCTGCAGGATCCTGGACCAGCTTTTCTCTGAAAGAAATTATTGTTATGTTGATATATTTATATGCAAATTTACACACACAAAAAACTGTGTAATTTCCGTGTAATAATGTTTTCTTCAGTTCTTTTGAGTGTTCTTTTCTGTAACATACAAAATACTTGAATTAAAATATATGTAACTATAATGCTGTTGTTTTGTATTGAAAAAGGAACAGTGGCATTTTAAAAATGAGTAGAAATAGTATAAATAGAAATAATACAGTCTCAGTTTTGCAATTTATCCTACATGGTACATATTATTCAAGTCTTCCGCGCACTCCATAAAGATAAATAAAACTCTAACGCACAGGCATGTGATATCTTGTATTAAATGCATACACTTGCATTTTGTGTATAAATGCTGCCATAAGTTTCCTTTCCAAGTGACCGCTTTGTGGGGAGTTTTCTTGAAGATGTTATTCTCCAGCCATCAGCTGATGGTGGGTCAGGATACTCTTTAGATGGTCCATTTCCTCCACGAAAGTGCTTAAATATGCATAATAGTAAAATATAAAATATAATTAGTGTGACAAGACTCCACAATGCCAGTCAGTAACATATTATACATATTATACAATAAAACAGTAGTTTAAACTTGACACATTCATAACCTGATGGAAACTGTCAACTAGCATGATCTCCATATGGAGGTCAATATTTAGGACACAAGAAAGTAAACAAAATAAACATTTGGCATGATTTGCAGAATTCAGAATTATAATTGAAATGATTGTATTTTGATCGTTTTACCATAAAACCAAATTTTAATTTACTAACCTTCGAGCAGACATCTTCGTGCTTGTTTATCCTGTTGACATTCAGTTTCTCTTGTGGCCGTCCACAGGCTTTAATCCAGCATTTGCACTTCTCAATATCGGATTATAGGTCGGAAATCGTTTAAATCGGCCTCCATTTAGTCCCTCCGGATACCTTAATCTGCATAACATATTCCCCATCCGCATCGTTTAACCATTTTCACAAATCAGTCTTAAAACTTCAATAAAATGTCCGGTTGTAAACAGTTATCGCTGCTGTGTTTGTGGGTAAAGATGGCGGACGGGACTCGGTGAATAATTTGCAGCTTTCTCATTGGTCAATAATGATTAGTTTGATTGACAGGTCGGATCGATGTATAACGAGTATATAGTCATATATTTCTATGATGTGGACAAATAAGGAGTATATAGTCATATTATTCAATGATGTGGACAAATAACGAGTATATAGTCGTATACTTCTATGATGTGGACAAATAACGAGTATATAGTCATATTATTCAATGATGTGGACAAATAACGAGTATATAGTCGTATACTTCTATGGTGTGGACAATAACGAGTATATAGTCGTATATTTCTATGATGTGGACAAATAAGGAGTATATAGTCATATTATTCAATGATGTGGACAAATAACGAGTATATAGTCGTATATTTCTATGGTGTGGACAATAACGAGTATATAGTGGTATATTTTTATGGTGTGGACAATAACGAGTATATAGTCGTATACTTCTATGGTGTGGACAAATAACGAGTATATAGTCATATACTTCTATGGTGTGGACAATAACGAGTATATAGTCGTATATTTCTATGATGTGGACAAATAAGGAGTATATAGTCATATTATTCAATGATGTGGACAAATAACGAGTATATAGTCGTATACTTCTATGGTGTGGACAAATAACGAGTATATAGTCGTATATTTCTATGGTGTGGACAATAACGAGTATATAGTCGTATACTTCTATGGTGTGGACAAATAACGAGTATATAGTCGTATACTTCTACGGTGTGGACAAATAACGAGTATATAGTCGTATACTTCTACGGTGTGGACAATAACGAGTATATAGTCGTATATTTCTATGGTGTGGACAATAACGAGTATATAGTCGTATACTTCTATGGTGTGGACAAATAACGAGTATATAGTCATATACTTCTATGGTGTGGACAAATAACCAGTATATAGTCATATATACTTTTATGGTGTGGACAATAAGGAGTATATAGTCGTATACTTCAATGGTGTGGACAATAACGAGTATTTAGTCGTATACTTCTATGATGTGGACAGATAACGAGTATATAGTCAAATACGTCTATGGTGTGGACAAATACCGAGTATATAGTCAAATACGTCTATGGTGTAGACAAATACCGAGTATATAGTCAACTACTTCTATGATGTGGACAAATAACAAACATAGTCATAAATTTCTTTGATGTGAAAATATAACAAGTACATAGTCATAAACATCTATCTTTGCATACTCATGATTTCAACAAATAACTAATATACACAGTCGTTAGTCTTTATACCCATAATAAGCATATTATTATAAGCTTCTAAGTATTAAAATACCATAGAGAACTCTTTATAGACTAAACCGCATTAATCAATTTCGACAAATATTGGTTGTGGGGCTGTACTCGACACTTTTGAAAGGGTTTAAAGAGAGTTTCATTATAAGAAGATATGAATGACGGAAGTAATACCTACAACACCTATCAAGGAAACATGAGGCCAATGTCTTTCTTTCCAGCATTTAGTTGTACGACATCATTAAACAGCAGCCATACAATGGCTTATTATACGTACCCACTTACATACGTATATAGGTAATATACCTACCAGAATGACGGCGATACCAATGGAGACGCCGGCGATAATGACAAGGTTTTCCTTCACAAAGTTAAACAGCTCGTTGTTGCATGGCTGGAGACAGAAAAAAACAGCATTGTGAAAGCAATAATCAATGTTTCTGAAGCTATACTTCTTTCCGTCGTAATCAAAACCTTCGGCCTGTACTGTATATGCTACAGTACTTAAGTGATATTTTGGTTTGGTGAGTTACATGTACTGTTTAATGGGGGTGGGGCTTCAGCAAATGTTGGACCTCACAAGCTTTAATCTGCGTAAATATAAAGAACCCATCTTGAGTTCTTTTGATGGGCCGTGTGTGATGATAGGCTGTGTACACGTATAAGGGCCCTTAGGGGTCACAATATACGCCAAAAAAGCGTATATGGGGTTCTTCTTCAAACTGAAAATTCATTTCTGCAGTCCGAAGACATAACGATGTGTCGGGTTTAAAAACCGAATGACATCATTTTTATTAAAAAACATAAAAACACAAAGAATTTAAAGTTATGAACCTTGTAATTTTGAGGAATTCCTGATTTTTATTTTTATTTTAAAATACCTACTTTGATGAGACCCTCACAAGTGGGTACCATGGTAAACTTAATGCCATAATCTTCCGCCCCCTTCGTCGCTCCACAACATTGGAACTGAAATTGAAGCACGTTAAAGTGACTCTTGTATATAGAATCAATACATACATATGTATAACAATACATAACTTTTGAGTTATAAACCTTTTATTTGTTACTAAATAATGCATTTATGGGAATTATTAATAACTTATAACAAGATTGTTACCGTGTATTTAATAGATGAAAACGCACAACTATTTAATGACTGGTGAGTCCTTAAAGATTTACAGTTCAACTATCTGTGTCTCAAAAGTTAGAAATACCGTGTTTTCACCATCTTTCTTTCAATTTAAACACGGTATCATTCATAAGAACCATCGTTTTCGATATTTATTCGTCCTTTTCGTTAAATTAAAACAATTGTATCAATTATGGTACTGCTTAGTTGTGAGTAAGAGTGCATCCTTAAAAAATATATTCAACTTATTAATTTCCAAGGCCACGGGCTTAAAAGCGTGTTTTCCTACTTTGTAAACAGGTGGCAGTGCAAGAAGTGGTACAGGGCCCTTAATGATGCACGGCTTCCATTAAGAATTTGAAACTGGAAGTATGAACTTCCTGTCAATCACTTTTGGAAGTTTTACACTGAAATATGGAAGTTTTAAAGTCTCCATAATATAATATCTTTTTCAACTATTTTTCAACAAATATATTTAAAATAAAATAATTTGCACTTTAACTTGTATTATTATAATTCATTTTACTTAAAAACACTTAAACTGATTGAATTAGTACTATAAAAGTAATATTGACAAAAGGTTTTGATATTTTGAACTTCCAAGCTTTCAACTTTGGAAGTTTTCTTCAAAATTATGGAAGTTTTTGTACTTCCAAGGAATCAATTTTAGAAATTTTAACCCACCATTTCTAGGGAGTAATATACTTTCAAACTTCCTTTAACGGAAGCCCTGTGATTTACGTCTCGAGTCAGAGTTTCACACTATGGGTTCGGGGCCATGATTACAAACGATCTCAAGTCTGAGTAAAGCCACAAGTTACAAAACTAAAAATCTTCATTTCATTGTTACTTTCGAAGTAGTCAAGTTTTCATGATGTAATTTGCTGGGTTTTTTTACTTATACATAATAACAATTCTTTTTTGTTGTTGTGAAGATTCGACTGCATTGGTCAGAAAATTACTTACGTCTGTTTGGACTATGTCCATGAATTCCTTAGACGAGGAGTTTTGGTCGAAATAGTGGTCTACCCCGTCCTGTAGAGCCTTATTGACGATATCTTTAACCTGTAAGAATTTAGCGAAAACATCGCTTATCAGTGATATTGAAATAATGATCTGTAACCAGTTTAATTGTTGTCTAAAATTGTTCAAAACTTCTTTAAACACATTTATTCGAACTAAGATTTTTAACCAGTTAAGTAGTATCTTTGACCAGTGTTTAATATTTGTAATGATATGAAGATATTCTTCCTGTTAAATGCACAGGGGCAGGCAGCGTTGTTTTGACGCACCCTTTTAACCACGCCCCTCCCCGATTAAAATAAATAAATAAGTTATCATAAGTAACAGTTCCCAAATCAATATTAATAAGCATGGGAGTTTTAGAATAAAAAATGAGGGGTGGGGGGACATTGTCAAAGTATTGTGTAAAAAACAACGCACCCTGCCCCTGTGGTTTATTTTAGGCAACATTTTAAAAAAAAAGTAGTTATCGAAGCGAACTTCTATACAAATCATCATTTAATACTTCGTTATTGAAACAAACGTCTATACAAAACATACTATAGCCGACGTTAAACCAACGTCTATACAAAACATACTATAGCCGACGTTAAACCATCGTCTATACAAAACATACTATAGCCGACGTTAAACCATCGTCTATACAAAACATACTATAGCCGACGTTAAACCAACGTCTATACAAAACATACTATAGCCGACGTTAAACCAACGTCTATACAAAACATACTATAGCCGACGTTATGGTATCGTTTTACAAGAATATCTCGTTCCCCGTAAGGAGCCTCTGGCTTATTAATAAAACAGGTCATGTAACTGCGGTAATATTTCGATTTAGCTGCTATCAAGAGTTGTCTATACTAACGATGATTTAATATAAACAGATGCAGGTAAACTCATTTGAAAAGAATCATCGACTTTGCGGGGGATAAAATAGGCGTTTACATGTAAAAATGATCATCCCTCACCTGCTCTTTTGCGACAACGGCCCAGATTCCGGAACCCAGCAGAATTACGAAGATGATGAACAGAAGAGCGAAAAACTGAAAAAGACAAAAAAAAAACATCTATCAAGACTTAAAATTTAAGTGTAGTTTAATCTAGATTAAAAAAACTAAAAAGAGTTTATCTCAACTACGAAGGCTGAGTTCTAAAAGTGTATACGAGTCATGGTGTCCATACGAAAGGGGTAGCCTAGGGGTGTAGCTGTCTTCATGGGGAGGGGGGCAAATTGAATCAGGATCAAGAAGCCTTCACATTTTTCGAGAGGTGGGAGTTTCAAGGGTTCACGATGACTAACACTCCATTTTGAACCCACGACAAACACTTCATTTTAAAACCACGACATCTCGCGTGGAAGGCAAACAGCTGCAAACAAATGTAAATCGAAACACCGCCACCACACACCCAGTCACCACATTGATTGCGCAAAAGACCTCACCCATTTAATGAATCTAGATACGAATGCAGATTTACATACTGCATTCCACAGCGTACACAACAACGAGTTATCTGTGTCCGTTCAAATAACACATAAGTTAACAGACTATAGTCTTTGACCGTTGTTTTTTTTCAGGGAACAGTGGTGAATTCTTAACGTAACTGGGACGTTGACTGATATAATATAAAAAATATATCAAGCATGCACGATATTATCAAGATAAACTTCATATGATAGATATGCGAACTACAGTCATACATTTTCACATTTAGAAAACATTAAATACTATAAAATAAGGACAGGTCCAAACTCCATCGCGATTCACCTTCATGAATCGAAAGAAATGACATTTGTTATGCAAATTTCAAATGCGGACAGAACTAAACAGTATCTCCACAGTCGGAATAATTTGCATTGCTCCATGAAATTCAAGGAGCGATCTATAATACACTCACTGGTCTGAAATAAACACAGCCTTAACTTTGATGGGAAACCAATAATGACATGTTTTCGAAAATAAAGATCAATATTATATAAATAAAGACAGACATACATACAAACTGGAAATCATCCAGGAATTGAATGTCAATATATTCAATACAAAAGCAACATTTCTTAAACCAACAATGATGTACTGTTGGCACTGTCGAACAATGCGTTGTAAGCTGATTCATAAGAAACTACTGCAGACAGCTATTACAACAAGCTAGGCATTGGGAAAACCCTCAATTACGCCGCGATTTTAAGACAAAAACAAGATCGTATGTTATAAGAAACAAAAAATCCCAATTATTATGAGCGGTATGGGAAAACAGCTTAATTGGCGGTATCTATGGACTGAACTATATTATTGCAAGAATAATCAATGAAAACTATCATTTGACAAATCTTGAGGAAATTTTATAATTATTAAGGGAGGGTACTCTTTCTCAGCGCCGAATGTTTAATTGTCCGCCCTTCTTTATGTTGGCGCCTTTCTCACTTGTTCTCTAGTTTTAATCCGGTTCGGACGTGTGTGATTTGACGTAATTAGTTGCTGTTCTAAACATCACTTAATAAACTTGAGTATGAGAGTGACGTCACAAGATGACGTCATTTCCTTACCAGTCCCAGCATGCATTGGTTCTCTCTGATCGCGCCACAACATCCGAGGAACCCCACGACCATGATCAGAATACCCGCTACTATGAATAAATACGCCCCTGAAAGTATATAAAAATAAGTTACTAAACAGAAATGGAGAAACTTGGTACATGTTTGTTTATTGCTAGAAGTCACATTCTACGCAAATTACAAATCTTAAATAACGGTTTCTGAGTGACAGCAAAACGTGCGCATTTGACGACATCGACATCGCCGCCGACAATGAATACACCAAGGACATGACAATACAAGAACCTAGACTATTTTATTTTTGAAAAGGGTGTACCTGTGTAAAGAAAGTCGAAGTGGTCGCTGTTGTTAACATATTTGCCGAAGTTCTCATCCACTCGAACCCAGATGCCCACACCGAGGATGGCGCAGCCCAACAACTGAAAAATATGTACACAAATGGACGTCAGGAAAATGCTCAATTCTTAGGTTTGGCATAAATACTTTAAAAATGGCGTTTGTTTCATGCATTTACAAGCTACCAGTATATATAGTAGTTAACCAATTCGGGCCGCTACCAGTATATATAGTAGTTAACCAATTCGGGCCAATTATTTGCTGGATGTCTGCCCGTAAGAAAACTACAGAAAAGGACGTTAGAATGAATACATAGTTTTTTAATTATACCTTAAAATGAAAATCGTTCGATGGAATACACGCAACAGTTTAATATATACTAGTAGTTAAAATTGAAATCTATAATATATGGGTCACTCGAAACATCGGGTAACTCTAGGTTTTGGGATCTGTCTGCAACATTCCGAGGTCGTATGTTTCACATATTTATAAACTACAATGCAATGCCATGTACATAGACAGCCAACTTATTTTCCCATAATTAAACACTGACAAAATTCCTAAGACTAAACAGGCGAAGAGACTCAGGAGAGAAGTATCAAATAACGTTGAGTAAGCGAATGTGATATTAGGAGTGAAATGTGCATTACCAAACAAATTAATTACAGAAAAAGGCTTATTTTTCGATGGGAGACAGTACAACTCCGGGTCTCCCCTTGTGACAAAATTCTGCACGACTACTCACAAACTGTAGCGAAAGCGCGCCAGGTTTATGTGAATGTTTGGTTATTTGTTACTACAAGTCTACATGGACATGCATGGGAATCAGCTCCATCATTTTATTTACGTTGATTACACAATTTTGGAATCAGCTCCATTTCTGGCATAATTTTGGAATTAATTCCATTTTTGACATAATGCTAGAATCATGTCCATTTTTTACGTAATTTTAGAATCAGCCTCATTACTTATATAATTATGGAATCAGGTCCGAATCTTACATTAAATTGGAATCAGGTACATTCTTCACATAATTTTGGAATCAGTTCCATTTCTGTACATTATTTTTGAAACAGTTCTATTTCATTCATGTATACATGTCAACGAGAAACAGGAATGTTTTTCCCATGTTGTATGTCGCGTAGTTTCGTTTTGTTCAACATACATAAAACATATGACAACGATTCAAAGAGATTTATCAGTTACAAAGAGAAGCTTAAACGGCCTTTGTAGCGGCGAGATGAAACAGGGCGGCGTTATAAATGGGTACATTATCATTCTAGGCAGTTAACATATCGAGCGAACAATAACGCCACGTAATTTGCTAATTCATTAATGGTTATTGAGACTGTTTGCATAATGAATCTATTTTGTCGGCTTATTTACAATGAACTTGTTAAGCAGTACCGGTCTTTGAGTCTTTTATCAACGGCGCAGAGTTTTCAATACTACCTTTGACAGAGTATGCACTGCCGTCCAAATGAAACTAAATAACAAAATACGTTTTTTTTTCACCATATATTTCGAGCTCTTGTGAGAACATGTATAACGCGCTTTAACTGAATTTATGCCTGATCAAATATCACATATAAGTTTAAGAGACTGTGTGACCTTGACCTGGAGCATGTGACCTTGGTATTCTACGTGCCACAGAGTTTCAATGAGACCGTTTAAACAAGTTGATAATTTAAAACTGTATTTTGAAAGTTCTGCTGAGCAGGACTGTGTTTCGAGTGCAAGCACGGCATGTTTTCAGAATAGTACAATAATTGATCTGTTAGCGTGACCTTGGCCTTTGACCATTGACCTTATTATCCTTTGTCTAGCGAATAACACTTCATTTATTTGCATTAACTCTGTCTTATGGACTATTTGGGCGACCTCACATAACAACTCGTCGAGTAACTGCCAATCATTGCCAAACGATGCACGCATAATTTATAACAACATACTAGAACTAAAAATAAACAAGTTATCTATCTAGTGAACAAACAATGCATCATGTAAATATTATACACACGTTTTTTTGCCATTTAGTGTCGCTACAGTACATTTGCCTTATCGTAAGAGCACAAACAGTCATCGTATAAGGATGTTTTAAAGTCTAAAGTACGACATACAAGGTTGACAAGTGAGTGGCATGGTACAGCCACATATCTGGTCACTAGTACAATTGCAGTGTCTGCGTTATAAACTCGCAAATGACCGAAATGACATGTACATTCCAGTGCTCCAGCTTGGCTTAAATAGCAGGGTGAGGCACCCCGCTGTCCTTTTCCAGCAACATGTTGTCTATTAACTACACTCTGCTATAGTCTTTTGTTTGAGTCAATTTTCAGAAATAAGTAGTTAGAACACCTACACAATGAACATTGGCCCATGCAAGTGCCATATAAAGGCTTAATCAATGCTCATCAAAAGTGCCCTTTCCAACCTAATACCCTGCCATTTCCAACCTAATACCCTGCCCTTTTCAACCTAATACCCTGCCCTTTCCAACCTAATACCCTGCCCTTTCCAACCTAATACCCTGCCATTTCCAACCTAATACCCTGCCCTTTCCAACCTAATACCCTGCCCTTTCCAACCTAATACCCTGCCCTTTTCAACCTAATACCCTGCCCTTTCCAACCTAATACCCTGCCCTTTCCAACCTAATACCCTGCCCTATTCAACCTAATACCCTGCCCTTTCCAACCTAATACCCTGCCCTTTCCAACCTAATACCCTGCCCTTTCCAACCTAATACCCTGCCCTTTCCAACCTAATACCCTGCCCTTTCCAACCTAATACCCTGCCCTTTTCAACCTAATACCCTGCCCTTTTCAACCTAATACCCTGCCCTTTTCAACCTAATACCCTGCCCTTTCCAACCTAATACCCTGCCCTTTCCAACCTAATACCCTGCCCTTTCCAACCTAATACCCTGCCCTTTCCAACCTAATACCCTGCCCTTTTCAAATTCTGGCTTGAACACTGTACATTCTAACATGAAGTAATTCACAGAGTTACCATTACAAACCATCAATCACTTCCTTCAATCGTCCTAAAAGTTTTGTTTTATTGCATGCTTCCATCGTCAACACGCAAGGCTATAAGTTAGAAGCCATTTGCAGAATTACCATAGCGGGTCCCGGGACGAAATTGAATTGAACATTGGACTATTTGTAGGGAAAATTTACGATCAATACTTTTTCTCTTTTAACCATGAATATGGATATCATCTGAAACATACAAAGGCTTTCAGTTCATATGAACGTATTAAACTGAATGCAAGATCTTCCCTATTTCTCTCTGCAACAATTTCTTCCGTTTCTCAAAATCGAAACTTCGTGACATGCTTTTCCTGCTAGTAATAATTTACTCTAAGTCTTCAGATTTATTGAATGATTCTACATGCATGCTACAATAGCTTCGTATGTTAACATGATTAATTCATAGCAACAGCTTTACAATGACGGATCACTGATAAAAACGCTCCAGCATCGATCCTCACTAATACCAGGTAACGCCAATAACCGGAGATCGGGTGACAATAAGGTGTCTACAAGCGTCTCAATGCTGGTCGCGCGTCGTGCCCCAGCGAGCTGTGACTCAGCCTGGATGTGACGTCATGAATGATTGTGTTGTGCCATCGATTTGCTGTGTACATGGACGTCGATATAATCAATAGACTGTTACTTATCTCGTAATCTCGGTCAGTGGATACTTAATATTCATAGGCTGAGACATGAGCGCCAGAAAACGCAGGCTGACTATCAGTTGATAAAATTGGTAAATCTTGTCCGAATAATTAGTACAACATTTATGTTTGTTTGATAATATAATGGACAAATCCATGACAAATGTCTCTTCTGGTCAAATGTTGAACCTAAAACACCAATTACATAGCGCTCAGCACATACGACCAAAAATGCGTCGCCACTTCTTCGGAATCTCCTATGTTCCTGGGGCCGTTACTAGTCTAAAATAATAGACGTGTTATACGGGATTCTTCCAATCCCTAAGGTCTAAACGGGAATGTGCAAAAAACGGGGGTGTTTTAAAAATATTGAAATTGTTTTAAGTGAAGTATTTTATGGTTAAAATTGATCATAAAGAGTTTATATTCATATTAAGTGAAATGTTACTTTGCACTAAACAAGCATTTAATGCATTAAAACAAGTTGTTTACCTTTCCAATAAAACGAAAGTTGACTGACACAGACAACAATTATGCGAAGGGGAACAACCATTCGGAGCTCCTCGGCCATTATTTTCAAAAACAACCTCGGATGTATTTGGACGGTTTACATACTCAAAATGTGTTACGTTTAAGTCCGCTGCAAATAGATCGCGTAGTAATCTGAATTAGTTGTTAAACTTTATGACTTAACTCTTGGGAATCTTAATCATGTTTGCAATAATACACTTCACTGGCAATCAATTTAAACTGAGAGCAATGAATACAACTCTTAAACACTACATTTAATTAATGATATTATTCAAAAATTTACGGACTACTTCAACTGATGTACCGGCATACATCCGAGGTTGTTTTCGATAAAATGGCCGAGGAGTTCCGAATGGGGGAACAACTCGATACAATCGTAATAACTCGGCCTCCTCCGACAAAGCTTCGAGATAGACCTCGTTATGCAATCGTAACAACTCGGCCATGGCCGAAATGTTCCGAGCGATTTAAAACTGTGCCCTGAACCCTTGCAGGTGCCCTTCATGTATATATCCTTATGTTTTGACAGAATGAAATGAAGAAAAGCCGTCAAACTCATAATTATAAGTTGGATATTTATTTTTTGTGTACGGAACTAATATAAAATCACATTATCTGGTAATATTTCTTGTTTTTATGATAGTTTATAGACGCTATATATGCTTTAACCCGGAATCCTGATCGGAACAACTACCCACTTTTGATACTAAACAATTTGTACGTGAAGGATTTGCCATATCAAAAATCTAAAAAAAAATCCGTCAACGTACAAATATTTGGACTAGGGCCGTTCCAATTAAGATCCTAGTCGATTTAAGTCCTAAATTGAAATACACCGAGCAAATACAGTTGAACCCCGTTGGCTCGAATTCCCAGGGACCGGTGAAAGTACCTCAAGCCTCGGAAAATTCGAGCCAGCGGAAATGCTTAACTTCATTATAAAGAAATCGGTCCTTAAGATCCAATTCGAGCCAACGAGGATTCGAGCCAAGCGAGTTCGAGCCAACGGGGTTCGACTGTAGTTTTATTATTTTGCAAAATATTTGTCTGAATTCAACTGCAGCCAACATTGAAAATTAACACGATGTTGTGGAAATTCGCTGTTTTGTCATTAGTGAAAATTGTACGGATAAAAGATTTATTTGAAATTACGACTTAAAATCGTTTTAGTATTGGGACGGCCGATCGTAGAACGAGTATTGTTGTGGTATGTTAACGAGCATCATGAAGTATACTCAAGTAGACGTTAAATGTTCAAACGTTCACTGCAATGTATGAAAAGGCAAATATAGGGAATGGCTCAGTTCAAGCGTTGCATGCATGGTTATAATGCTCATTTAGATCACAAATTTAGTCACATTTGAGAGACCACAATGCAATTTGTTAGATCATTAAAATATTATTTATTTATGAACCTGCGAGTGTGTGCATGAATAGCGACACGTTTTTCTAGCAGAGAACCGGTTTTATATACATCAATTACTATACATGAGGCTAAAGAGACCACTAAAGCTATAAAACAATCGATTCTCGTGCACAGGTACATTGCTCTATCTAGGCATGAACAGCAGGAGACAAGGGGGGGGGGGCGCTGCAGCCCTTTTCCTTCATCCTGCTGCCTTTTTACTATGCCATGCTGTCCCCTTTTGTTTGACACAGCCGCCTTTGATGATTGTTTAACCAATTGTATACAACCAAGTTTCTCTTACAGGTTTGAACTATATTTGATATTTATTGGATATAGTGTTCGGAAAAACGTATAAAAATGAAAAATATATATACTTTTTACACTAAAGTAAAGAAACAGCTCAGATATTCATAACAAACTAAAACAGTTGTTAAAACATTCGCACAATAAATTGACCCTAGCACCCCGCCCATTTCAAATCTTGACTGGAGCACTGTTGGTATATATTTCTCCAACGTGTCGCCAAGACACCGAATAATAAATATCATTGATTGTCAAGCGTTAGAGCTAGGATCAGGTATGCTGGGAGTATTAATGATCTCAGTGTTCTAGCTAACTGGTAAAACGTTCGAACTATACTTGTACTGACAGATTCACCTCAATTAAAACTGCCTAAATAGTATGCACTGATAAAAAGCTAATTCGTATTGAGCTAGTTGAATTAACGTCATATTTTTCGTACGGAACCATATGCACAAAGTCTTAAAAGCTTTAGCATAAGCCAAAATATGCAGAGAATGGGTGCCAGCAAACTGGATCTGCGACAAGTTACTTTAATACGAAATGCTTGTTCAGCAAATTCAGATATTTAGATACAACATGTATACAAGTCATGTAGAAGAATATTGCATTTCAGATCAGTTCATGTCTTCTAAATGACGACTGATGATTGAATACAATAAAATTGCCCTAGATATCAATTTGGGTTCAGTTTATAGTCCAGGTATGTTGTTATAGTGTTCTATATAGGAGAGATGAGTAATAAAAAGCCGCAATAAATACAAACATGAAAAGCTATTTTCCAATCATTTCGATATTAAAAACAGTCCTATGCATATAAAACATCAAGGTATGCTATAAAGGTCGCTAGACTATTTAACGGAATTTTCAGGAAAACACAAGCTATTTTGATTATATATAATTATCTAAATCAGAAGCAACGTTCTCATAATAGAGCAAGATTTCTAGTATACAATATATGTACTGTTTAATGATTATTATACAGTAAAACTTATTATAACGTGTATTTGTTCAACGAAACCATGTTTAAATTTCAACCTGTATCATAACTCCAAGGGACTCAAATAAAACCAAAATATTGTTTCCATTTTCAAGTTCTAACTCGTCGTCGGAAACCACGGTACATTTTTCGTTACAAATCATAATGGTAAACATATTATGAAGTGTAACGGAAATGTAACGCGGTTGCCGACGATGGTTCTAACTAAAATGACTAATGACTGCAGAAACTTAGGGATTTGACTTCAATACACTGAATCAGTGGACTTGTTTCCTTCTTTGTGGATATTGAAATGCCGTTTCCGAAAATACTTGAACGTATTAAAGGGCATGATGACTGTTTTCATGATCAAATATCATGCTACGGTTCGTAAAAGCGTATGAATTCATCTTTTAGAATGTTATATAATGTATTTATATATAAATATTTAAAGGCATGCAGGTGCAGCACCAGAATTTGACGCAAAAGGAAAGCGCACCTTGGGGCGCAACTCTACGCTCCCACTCCTTATAGGCTTGTGGTTTGGGGGATATTAACATATGTTCACTGGGACAGTTTGGGGATGAGGGGGGGGGGGCTGAGGGTACCCCCCTCTTGGCACCGCTAGTGGCATGTTTGTTTCAAATATAAAAACTCCATGTGCGAACAAATGATCTGGGTACTCATAAAACATTTACAAGAGCACCTCGACTCATTACTTTAATAATACAATGTAACCACAGGGGCATGCATCAGTCTATACAGCCTTGATTTTGTTAAATTCTAGTTCCCTATCTGACATAAACACGGCCAGAAAGCTCCAGGGGTTCATTCATTCTAACACAACAGACGACTTTACCACATATATCTCAAGGCAATCATCATTTCAAGACAAGATGTTCAGGAATTCCAGATGAGATAAACATTTGTTTTGAAGGGCGTGACTAAGACCAAGTAGTCTACAGGAACAAAATAGATCAAACGAACGATCGCCCTGGGACGAGAAGATGCTACGAGCTGCTCAGAACACTGCATGAAGAGGCCGATATCTACTGGGCTTATCTGTACACATGCAGGGTTCTTCCTCAGGGCTATCTTTAGTATCGTATGTATCTTATAATCACGTAATATTTCAAATCTTGATGGTCCTAAAGCGCTCCTCTGAGTAACAGTTTTATATTTTTCAATTTGATTGAGAAGATTTAAAAAAAGTTTACTTTACGAAAAAGTTCACACAAGGACAGCAATTATGAACATTGTTAACAAAACTGTTTAAACATTACGTGCAAATCGGTTGCAATTTTACTTTCGATGATTGGTTCCACTTAAGAAACCGATTATCGATAGTACAATCGGTTTTTAAAATACTAGATAGTACCCGAGTTGTAGTTTTATTCATGTACAGTAAGAAACTCTTAATCATTATATGCATACACCTTATGTCTATGATTGAAGTTATTAAGTGTTGTTGTATAAAAAAATAGTTCATTTTTCTTGCTCATTGTGGCTTTCATCAGCCATTTTGTTAAATATAACATCTGAACATTTACTAATCTATATATATATATTTTGATAATCGATTATAACAAAATACTATCGATTGTCGCCGATTTCAGGCCCAACCAATCGATTTTCGATTATAATCGATCATCGGAACATCACTAATTGTTAACAAAACTGTTTAAACATTATGTGCAAATTTCATTGCTGTTCATTGCTGTAGCTTAAAAAGTAGGTAACAGGTCAGATTCAGGGTCAATTAAGGACAATATAAACATGTGCATGCAATAAATGTATACATTGTCAAAACTTCAATGATGAACTTTGTAACTTCAAAACTAAGGAAGTAGGTCAAAAGGTCAATGCATATGTCATTCAAAAACAATCCTTATTGGTTTGCGAAACTGTACCCATAGTCAAAATTTAATGTCTGTATGATCAGAATAAGAAGTTCATAAAACATTTCCTCGATTGGTTCGTACTACGTGCTAAAGCGAGTTTAAAACCCGCACTTCATTTAAAGCAGGCAGGTATGTGTTTTAGTTTGATTGATTGCTTGATGTTTGTATATTATATATGCAATGTATATCATTGGTGTATACTCATGA
Organism: Mya arenaria; assembly: GCF_026914265.1. Taxonomy (NCBI): domain Eukaryota; kingdom Metazoa; phylum Mollusca; class Bivalvia; order Myida; family Myidae; genus Mya; species Mya arenaria. The sequence goes on from NC_069125.1 coordinate 39,177,952, forward strand.
CATGGGTCTAAGGCCGTTATGCATTTGTAATAAACTATAAAACTATGTTTTACTTTGATCCCCGAGTTATCTTATTCTTAATCCGTCATAAGCAAAACGAAGAAATTACGAGAGTAAAAGCGGCGTGCAAAATTGATGACTATAGACTTTGCAATATGACAGTAGCAATGAATATGGACATGTTTCATTAACCTATTAATCATGTTCAAAAGGCATGCATACTCCTTATTTAAAATACTAGTAGGCGTACAAGCCAATACGTGCTTTATTTTGCAAGGTATGATGTACCATGTTTGTATTGAGGCCAAAAAAAAATGTTTGTTTAGGGTAACCTTCCAAATTTTTTTAGGTAGGGTAGGTAGGGATTTTTTTATATTTTTTTTATTTATTTATTTTCAAAATCTGTCGTGTTTTCTTGCACATGGCAGTCTTTCCTACATTACTGTCATTGCCTGACTTTGTTTTATCATATGAACAATAATTCTGATTAAAATCTGCATCTATCCGCCCTTCGTAACTCTCTATTCGCAAACGAATATTTTTTTGCTCAGAAAGGAAAAAAATAGTTAGGGTCGGCTCGTTTTTATAGGTAGGGTCGGGTTACCCGAAACAGACATTTAGGCCTGATGTTAGTGTTTTTAACATAAATGAATAATAAAAAGGTAGGACTTAAAACAGGTTAAGAACCCTCGATAGTAACAATATGCACAACGTTTCATATTAAAAGTACCACCTCCTCAAATCATTGTATGCATGGATGGATGTTTATCATTCGAACGTGTATATTGGTTAACCGCAGAATTTCAATCTCGCACTTTTCACCATCGTTTTTGTGTGGGTTGAGTTGTCCCGTGCAGGATGTTCGTTCCTGTTTTGTATCTCTCGACCCTCATTCGTACAAATTATGTCCCGCTTATGTGTAATGGGAGCAATTAAAAACAGTACGTCAAGTACGTTAATTAAGTGATTGGATCTAATGATTACTTTTGAAGTATCTTTTGATGTCATGATTTGTTGCGTTTATGGGCTCATATTCGTCTAAAACAAAACTATTGTTATTCTCCCGATGATTTTGAAATCTGTTTGTAAAATCTCAACTGCTGGTGCACAATTTTATATAAGATTACGACGAACTCCCTTCCAGCAACAAAATCAAATGATAAAACGGTTGATCGTCTAGGCTAGGTGCAACAGAATTGATCGTCAAAGCTAGGTGTAACCTAATGCATCGTCCAGGCTAGTAGCAACAAAATTGATCATCAAAGCTAGGTGTAACCTAATGCATCGTCCAGGCTAGGTGCAACAGAATTGATCGTCCAGACTAGGTGCAACAGAATGGATCGCCCAGACTAGGTGCAACAGAATTGATCGTCCATACTAGGTGCAACAGAATGGATCGCCCAGACTAGGTGCAACAGAATTGATCGTCCAGACTAGGTGCAATAGAATGGATCGCCCAGGCTAAAGGTGGAACAGAATTGATCATCCAGGCTAGACGCAAAATAATTGATCGTCCAGACTGGGTGCAACAGAATTGATCGCCCAGGCTAGGTGCACGTAATTGGTTCAACAAGAATTGTTCGTCTAGACTTATAGTTATTGGCTGATCAAGCTTGTTCGTCCAGTCTAGACTAACGATATTGGTTGAACGAGAGTGTTCGTCCTGTCAAGGCTATCGATATTGGTTGAACAAGAGTGTTCGTCCATTCTAGGCTAACGATATCGGTTCAACACGACTGTTCGTCCAGTCTAGCCTAACGATATAAGTTGAGCAAGATTGTTCGTCCTGATAAGGTCTTAGTTGACTGAAAAAGACTGACCAAACGGTGTCCAGACTGACCCACGCTGTTCGATATTTAAATTCTACTGGGTTCGTATTTCAGAAGCCTCTTAAGATATTTAACATACTTGAACTTAAGTGCAAAATTTGGAACTGTTTTATTTCTTGAAAAAATACTTCTTTCAAATTGAGTTTCTATTTTTAAAAAATGTTAAGTTTCCATATTTTTATTGCAGAATAAACACTATCAATAACACTTAGTATGAGTGAAATACTAGTAGAACAGATAAGGAAATTGTTGAATTTAAGGAAATGGTAAACATTTTACTTAAGATGCTTCTGTAATATAGCTTAATCTTTAATGATACAAAATGGTTTCTTGTTTATTATTTACGTATTCCTTATTTTGTCAGAACTAGTAATTAAGTTTATTTGTCTGTTAAACGTAAGTAGTTATCCAGACTATTCAAAGAAAACGACAATAATAAACAAGAAACCTATTTTTGTATCATAAAATACTTAAGCAGTAGTATTTCCGAGGCAAACTCATCAGATGGAAACAAAAACAGCGTTGTAATTAGGCGGCAATAAGCACCCCTACAGACAAGTTGATAAACACATAGATATCATCAAAAGTTTGGAAGTTACGAGTAATTATTCTTGGAGAGGGAAGTTTTGGCACGTCGCTTTCAGACACATTAAAACGTAATCATAAGAGTATCAATTTGTGCCTGTAAATGTCAGTTATGTTGTTCGAAAAAATAACAACAATAAAACCCTTCACGTACGACATGCATGGTTCTGAGTTTAACAGTACTTGCTTTTTTCTTCAGCCTTTGCTACTGTATTAAAATTAGAAAAAAAATGCACCCTTTTACATATTAATTTGATGCTCAAACTGTATCTATTAACTGATGATAACATGGCCTTCTGGTATTTTTATATACATTACGCATGTGTACATACATATTCTAATAACCACATACTAGCCATATGTATCTTATACTAGCCTTATATAACAACAAAAATAACGCCTCAGGCATTTAGAAACTATGCGAAGACGTGTGGAATAAACCTCACAACGAACGCTCGTTCGGTCACTGGAGTTTTATGTCGACCTTAATAGATGCCCCCGACACCGTTATACCGACTATCCTGCGTGGTCCACTGACTTTATGACCTAAAAAGATGATATTTACTAACCTAGAATGAGTCATAATCTGTTTTTTGTCCATTTTGTACTCCATAAAACCTGTTCATTTCTCTGAGACACGTATAGCATATTTTGATAAGGACCTATTATTTTAGTATATTACATTGCTCACATTGAATTATGTATGCAACGATGCGTTACATATTTATTCACATTGACTAAAATTCATTGACTGGGTGTTAAAGCATTCACAATATTCCAAGACCACAATATGTGGGTGTCCCAAAACTCTGAAGTCTGGATTTTAGCAAAAAATGACATGGGAGGATACGGTAATACCGGAGACGAATATAAACAGGCTGAAGGGTCTGGTAAACAAATTAATATGGATTCGGCTGTTTCTCTTATAAATCTAACATCAAT